>NC_054704.1:52599898-52680268 GCF_016097555.1 Gigantopelta aegis
ATATTCAACTTTTTACCATGCACAGGAACTTTTTTTTATGAGTGAGTGTGTGTATGTATGTATATATTGATGTGTGAATATCTATATATTGTATGTATGTCGAGGTTGACTATTACATACATATATGGATGAGTGCGTGTATGTATGTATGCATTGATGAGTGAATATTAATGCACTGGCGCAGGGGATAATTAAATCATTTCTGGCCTCACAAATTGTCTCATGCCGTTGCTGAGACTCGAACCTATGACACCGAATCGCCCGCAAATTGCAGACTAACCACGATACGTTCTGTGCTATCGAGACATGTATATATGTATGTATGTATATGAGTGTATATGCATGCATGTATGTATGTATGTATGTATATATGTATGTATGTATGTATTTAAGAATGAATGAACGCACTGGCTCAGGAATTTTTTTTAAAAACAAAAAAATTGTTATTTTCTAATTTTGCCCCAGGGATTCGAAATTGATTTTAAATTGACCGTTGTGATATACAAAATATAACTGTTTTTCGGTCTTGTTTTAAGTTTATTTGGCTAGTACTATGTTTTGTTTACAGCCGGATACGATGTATTTGTTTTTTTAAAAATTGTTAGGAAAGGGATAACAACAAACCAACCACTGAAAAATGGACTGGCTTAGAGGCTTAAGCGGCGTGTAGTCGGGTGGAGACTAAGATATCCTTGAGACCTGGATTTTTTCTATATGCAATAACCGGACGTGCTGTAATAGGGGTTTTCATAACAGTTTGCAGATTTAAAAACTCCTCCTTCATAAGTTTACCAATATCAACGCTACGTCGACTGTAAATTATTGGAACAATTATTTTATCTCTTTTTACAGCTTTACCAGATTCAACGTTGATTCCAAATGGCTGTTTTGTCTGTAATGTACGAATCCAGAAGGCCTCTCGTTCAAGTCTCAAAAGGTCTGTTTCGTCTTTTGAACCAAGTATCAGGGGTTGTTCAATTGGAATTATTTCAAAATTTTCATCTAACGAATGGTCAGGTAGATTGAAGTGATTGGCGACAGGGGTGTCAACTTCATGCCGAATATTATACTTGTGACAAACTGCTCTAATTCTCAGTTGGTTTTGCGTTTGTCCTACGTACTGTTTTTTACATAAATTACAGGTGATTAGATATACTACATTTTTTGAATCACAGTTCATGTCTGTCCGAATTTGATATTCAATTTTGGTCTGTTGACTTTTGAATGTCGACTGCGTTTTAAGTAAGTTGTGAAGTCTACACCTGGTTTTGGCACAAGTAGTAGAGGAGCCAGTGCTTATTTGAGGTGATTGGTTATGCTGAAGTTTGTATGGTTTATAGTCTTCAGTTGCCCTAAAGGGATTTTCTAATTCTCGAACAGTTTCAGATTTAATTTTTCTTAAAAACCGTTTTGAATATCCCCTAGGTTTTTAAAGCACTAAATAAAAGTGAACAAGCCTCATTGAAATTCTGTTTTGTTACTCGAATTTCTGTGAAATCTAATAATCTGAGATTTAACAATGCCTTTAAAGGTGTGGCATGGGTGAAAAGACTTACAGTGGAGAAGTTGGTGTGTGTCTGTGGGTTTGATAAACACTTTGTAGTCTAGGTAACCTGATGTTTCAAACTGTGTACCTTTATAAATGTTACATCCAAAAAGTCAACTGATTTATCTGATATGGTGGCCTTAAGTTTGATATTGTCATCCTGTTGATTTAATAGCTCAAAAAAGTTCCAAAATTCTTGTTTAGAATGTGGCCAAATGTTAAGTATATCGTCGAGATATCTGAGGTACAAAAGAGGTGTTTTACTCGATTTCTTTAAAGCAGCCTCTTCCCATTCGGCGACATAGATAGATGCAAAGTTTGGACTAAAACGTTTGCCCATAGCACAACCACACACTTGCTGATACATTTCTCCATCAAACTCAAAATCATTTCCTTTTAGGCTTAATTTTAACAGCTCAATAATGTTCGTATCTGGTCTGTTTGGATCTGGGTACTTATCGAATGCTCTCTTAACTGAATCAATGCCCGCATCAATACCTATGTTGGTGTACATGGAGTCAATATCAAGAGTAACCAAGAATGAATCTTTTGGGATTTTGGTTTTTGATAATTTTGATAGAAGATCTTCAGTGTTTTTCACAAAGCTTTCATGTCTATTTGCAATTGGTTTTAAGTGAAAGTCTATGTATTCTGAAATATTGTACGATTCTGATCCACAGTCTGAAATGATTGGACGACCGGGTGGTGTGTTAATATCGGTCCATGTATCGACTGGCTTGTGGATTTTTGGAAGTAAATAAAATTTCCGGGTTTGTGATTGTGACCTGGCTTCTAAATATTTTACTTGTTTTTTATTTATATGTCCCTGATCTTTTAGACAGTGAATAATTGCATTGAACTTTTTACAATTTTCAGGCCAAATAGCTTTGTCTAATTTTTTGTAGTACTTTGAATTATTAAGCTGTCGATGGGCTTCCCGGATATAGTTCTCCCTTGATAGAATGACAGTGGCTGACCCTTTATCTGCAGGTTTTATAACAATTTTGCGGTTTTTGCGTAGTTTGGCGAGAGCACGACGTTCCATGACAGAAAGATTTTGCTGATTTGTGTAAACCGTCATATCACCCACCGAATCGCCCGTAAATTGCAGACTAACCACGATACGTTCTGTGCTATCGAGACATGTATATATGTATGTATGTATATGAGTGTATATGCATGCATGTATGTATGTATATATGTATGTATGTATGTATGTATGTATGTAAAAAGTCAAAGTTTGTTTTGTTTAACGACACCACTGGAGCACACTGATTAATTAATCATCAGCTATTGTATGTCAAAAACTCTGACACATAGTCATCAGAGGAAACCCGCTACATGTTTCTTAATGCAGCAAGGGAACCTTTATATGCACTTTCCCACAGACAGGAAAGCACATACCACGGCCTTTGTCAATCAGTTCAATGGAACGACCTACGTGGTTCGATCCTGTGACGCAAACATAGGTGTACGAGCTATCATTTTTGTAGGGTGAAAGGCTGGCTTTTGCCCGAATTAATGAAAATGCTCGGATCTTTATTTATATTAGCAATACTACCAAACAGGGGCCTAATTTACTGATGTCTCTTAGGCTCTGTTAGACAGCAAAGCATTCTCTTTGCAAGTCTTTTAGCATTGTACTACGAGATCGCAAAGTTGTGAGAGTTTAGTGAATTAAGTCCCAGCTATATAGAGTTGCAAACGAATCACTACGCATTTTTACATGGATTACAACTAATTCTGAGGGTAGAATGATGGAAATACATGGTAAAAAGGTCTCAGGTTAGCACATTTTGCCCGAATATCTGTATAATTTTTGCCAGATTTGAGTTTTTGCTCCAGAACTAAGAGATGGCCCCCGCCTCCCTGTCTCGTACGCCTATGGACACAAGCACCTCAAGCGAGCACTCAACCCAGTGAGCTAAATCCCGCCCCGCATGTATGTATGTATGTGCATGTGTGTATGTGTATGTATGTATGTATGCATGTGTTGATGTATGTATGTATGTGTGTATGTATGTGTGCATGTGTGTATGTATGTATGTATGTATGTATGTATGCATGTATGTATGTATGCATGTGTGGATGTATGTATGTATGTGTGTATGTGTGCATGTGTGCATGTATGTATGTATGTATGTATGTATGTATGTATGTACATGTATGTATGTGTGGATGTGTGGATGTATGTGTGCATGTGTGCATGTGTGTATGTATGTATCTATCTATCTATACATATATACATACATACATACATACATATAAACATACATGCATGCATGCATGCATACATACATGCATACATACATACATACATACATACATACATACATACATATATATATATATATATATATATATATATATATATATATATATATATATATATATATATATATATATGTGTGTGTGTGTGTGTGTGTGTGTGTGTGTGTGTGTGTATATTCTCCGAATTGCTATAACATTAAAAATATGCATACGGAATTCTAAACGATACGGAAATATAAGTTTGAGATGTAATATTGTTGTTTATTTGTTTGGCTTATTATTATCACCAGAGCACGTTTATTAATCATCGGCTGTTAGATGTCAACCATTTGGTAATGTTTATCTAGCAGTCTTAGAAAAAAGAAAGAAAGAAATGTTTTATTTAACGACGCACTCAGCACATTTTATTTACGGTTATATGGGCGTCAGACATATGGTTAAGGACCACACAGATTTTGAGAGGAAACCCGCTGTCACCACTACATGGGCTACTCTTTCCGATTAGCAGCAAGGGATCTTTTATTTGTGCTTCCCACAGGCAGGATAGCACAAACCATGGCCTTTATTGAACTAGTTATGGATCACTGGTTGGTGCAAGTGGTTTACACCTACCCATTTAGCCTTGCGGAGCACTCACTCAGGGTTTGGAGTCGGTATCTGGATTAAAAATCCCATGCCTCGACTGGGATCCGAACCAATTACCTACCAGCCTGTAGACAGATGGCCTAACCACGGCGCCACCGAGGCCGCTAGCAGTTTTAGAAGAATACAGGCTACATTTTGCATTAGTAGCAACGGATCTTTTATGTGCACTTTCCCACACAGCACGGCTTGTGATATACCAGCGTGGGGCAGGTCAAACAATACTTTTAGTGGGGGGCTGGTACAGGGTATAGGGTCAGTCCCTATTAAAGTGTTCTATAAATATTCATCTAAATTTGCAATTCTCAAGTAAAAAAGAAAAAAAGAAAAAAGAAAAAACCCAACAAAAAACCTGAAAAAAAGTAGAAAAAAACAGACAAAAAATAAATAGAAAAACGAGTGCATGGTATATTTAGAGATCTTCATTTATAAATGAAGTACTGACCACCGCATGCAGTCTGATAGAGTATGGGAACAGGACAATTGCTTATTGAGCAAAAATCCACTGTGAAATTGCTCACTGAGTATACTCAAGCAAATAATTTTGAAAGGACAAAAATGTCTATAAATATATAGCTTATTTTCTTTGTGTTTGATTTTGTCGGATCTTCGAAAAGTTTGTTTTGTTCAACGTCATCACTAGAGCACATTGATGCATTAATAATCGGACATTGGATGCCAAACATTTGGTAATTTTGACATATAGTCTTACAGTCTGTTAGTAGCAAGGGATCTTTTATATGCACCATCCAACACACAGGATAGCACATACCACAAAATTTGGTTTGGCTAGGACGAGAAATAGCTAAATAGGTCGACCGACGCCGAGGATCGATCCCACACCAACGGTGCACAAAGCGAGCGCTTTACCACTGGGCTACGCCCCGCCCCTTTCGAATGGTAGTCATAATGACTCACATTCAAATGCCCCCGGACACTCACGTACACACACCTTCATAATTAGTGGTTGCATTATTTTAAAAAAGGTGTGTTATCCAATTTCCATGTGATTTACCGCTTAAGTTGTAGTTTTAAGATATTTCACGCCTAGACTACATGCTCAAACAGAGGCTGGTGTGCACACATGCATCTACTTATGGCCATTGTTTTAAAGGTAACGAACACATTATTAGCGTTTTCAAATCTAATGCTAATTTCCTTTAGCTTAAACACCGACAATAATTACTCTATGCAATTCAATAAAATGGCAATGTCGGAATATGTTCTACCCACGCCCCCTACCGACGCTGCTCGGGCTGCTGGTGATCTCTTGCACTTACTAATGCAATAGGTCCCTCCTCCCACCCACCCCAAACCCATGACAGGCGTGCGCTACACCTGCTTGCTCTGAATGTGCACGTTAAACCCTATGACCTGACCTGACCTGACCTGACCTGACCTGATGGGTTCTATGTAAATTACAGCAATATCGAGAGGGCTACATGTCTGCCAGTACCTTGCACAAAATCCACAGGTTGACTTTGAAGATTTTCAGTTAGCGACCCTTATGCCAGAGCACCTCTCAATTTTCTGTTTTACAAGTGATAGTATACCACTTGCACGGTTTTTATCAGCTAATTAGTAACAGAAATAACACGTAATTTCAAACCGATGGGTTATATAAATACTACAGAGGTTAACCTACTTGTAATCATCAAGCAAAGCATTCAAAAGACATTTCAGAATTATTGTGGCGGGATTTAGCTCTGTCGTTTGAGTGCTTGCTTGTGGTGCTTCCGTCGCAAGATCGAACCACGTCGGTGGTTCCATTCAATTGAATGGATTTTTCTCGTTCCAACCAGTGCACCATAACTGTCGAAAAGTGCATATAAAATATCCTTTGCTGCATTAGGAAAATTGTAACGAGTTTCCTCTGTTGACTACGTATCAGAATTACCAAATGTTTGACATCCAATAGCCGATAATTAATTAATCAATGTTCTCTAGTGGTGTCGTTAAACAAAACAAACTTTATTAAACAACAACGCAATAATCTGGTTTTGTGCACAATTTCACTGTTCTGCATTGCATACTTTTCCCGCTATTCAAGTTTACATGTCATTTGAACGCTTGAATCAGTTATATTATTTTATTTACGTAGATTATGTATTCAGTCAGTGCACCACGACTGGTATATCAAATGCCGTGGTATGTGTTATCCTGTCTGTGGGATGGTGCATATAAAAGATCCCTTGCTGCTAATCGAAAAAGAGTAGCCCATGAAGTGGCGGCAGCGGGATTCCTCTCAATATCTGTGTGGTCCTTAACCATATGTCTGACGCCATATAACCGTAAATAAAATGTGTTGAGTGCGTCGTTAAATAAAACATTTTCCTTCATTCAGTTTGATACATTTTATTACTAAATTGAACGTGGTAAACTCGTCAAATGAATCGTGTGACAATGCTGAGGATGCGCAACAGCAAGCTGTTATTAATAACACGTGTTGTGGTCATGCGCTGAAAATTTTGTCAGATGGTATAGATGGCCGCAGACCACAATTAATTACGCTATACTTTTCTATATAACATTTTTTTTTATTAATATCAGCAGGGCCATACATTTTTGTATGTACCTTTGCCTGCCGGGGGGGGGGGGGGGGGGGGGGGACATACGCTGAAAAGAACAACCCATGTTGTCCAGCTCTTTCTCCCAAGATATTGGTTTAAACAAACAACCCACTAAACCTGGTCGAAGTACACCCATTTTACACCAAAAACCCACTAATTTTGCATGGGCCGGAATTACCACAAACAAGTCTACATGCTCTCCCCTGTCAACTTCAGTCAAATAGTTGCCACTTCAAAGCTGTCTACCATGAAATAATCGCAGTCAAACAGCAGACTACTTGCGCGGACAAATTTCCAGACAATCAATCGAAAAGTTAACTGTGATTTGTGGCCAGATACAAGACAGCAGTGACTTTAAACACATGCTATTTCTGTTGTCTAGAGTTTCTGTAAGGACATATGTTTAATGCATGGATGTTGCATGGCGCTACCTAAGCTTTATAATAATGTTATAAAATATGTTACATATATTATTTATGGTTGAACTATTTCAAAATGCCGGTAGCTATTTTAGGTCCATTGATGTTACTTTATATATTACTATAAAGTTTTTTAATGGATGAATCGCGTTATCCGGTATTAAACAACGACAGACCAGATTTATAAATATGATGAATATTGATTCAGAATGAATGACAAGTAGATATATACCGGTAGAAAATCGAATACATTACGGCTGGCTAATCGGATGTAAAGTTTTATAAGGAAGGAAGGAAGGCAATGCTTTATTTAACAACGCACTCAACACATTTTGTTTACGGTTATATGGCGTCGGACATATGGTTAAGGACCACACAGATATTTAGCGAGGAAACCCGGTGTCGCCACTTTATGAGCTACTCTTTTCGATTAGCAGCAAGGAATCTTTTATATGCACGATCCCATAGACAGGATAGCACATACCACGGCCTTTGATGTACCAGTCGTGGTGCACTGGCTGGAGCGAGAAATAGCCCAATGGGTAAAGGCTTACTAAGACTGTTAGCGGCTGCCCCTGCGCGTGCTGTAACCTCACCGTGGTGCAGGGGTGTAACATTCTCTTTGACAATGGCCAATACAGCACAAATCCCCTTGTTTTCTTTGGGATACAATTGATATTTTGAGTAAAAGTCAGTATCTGTCTGTGATATTTGTATTTTTGCACAGTTCTTCACACTGTTTTTAGTTAAATCTTGAATTTTTATATTGATGTTGATCATCACTTTATTTGTTTGCATTAGCTTAGTTTGACACCCAATAGCCGATGTATTTTTCGTGCTGGGGTGTCGTTAAACATTCATTCATTCACTCAATTTGCGGCTGCGGCTTGCCTTTTGGCCTATATACCATATGCACGGGTATTCCATTGCGGCTGGCCGCATGCATTTTGCAGACGCAAATATCGCACGGATCCAGTCTATCCCATCTTATTAAAACTAATGTATTTCGAATTTTTTTAGCCGGACCGCACGCACGCACCGCATCCAGCCTCATAAGCACAATTTCTGTAAATCACTTTCTTGCAGACCCTAGTTCCGGAAAAACTGTCATGACACGTTTAGTTTAAAAACACCCACAAAACATTAGTAAGTGTACACTGATACTAGTTCAAATGAATATACTAGCAAGCTGAAACAATGGTATATGATAACAGGCCGCGTCACATGCCTCACCAATTGCAGGTATGGCAGCATACAATACTCTATTTAAAGTTGCAATCAACTTCGACCCAGTGAGATGATATTTGATAATGTTACCCCATCAGCAATTAAAACTTCGACACAGTGAGGTGATATTTTAAAAAGTGACCACATCAGGAATTTGGACTTCGAGACAGTGATATGATATTTACCCCCCCCCCCCCCACCCCCCAAAACCTGACCTAATCAGCAATTTGGAATTCGACACAGTGAGATATTTGATAATGTGATCCCATCAGCTATTCTTTAAAGTAGCAATATCCAGTTTGTTTTTAATGTTTTAAGAGTCTAGTTTAGGTTTAAATTCTTCATTTGATATGACTACTGAAACAGCAACAAGGGATCTTGTATATTTTGTACTTTACTAATCAAGACTGTGCACATGCAAAGGAATGAATGAATGAATGAATGGATGTTTAACGACACCCCAGCACGAACAATACATCGGCTATTTGGTTTCAAACTAATGTAAATGCAAAAACGAAGTGATGGACATTAATTCAACATTTAAATTTCAATTCAACGTTCAAGCACGCTGTCCTGGGCACACATTTCAGCTATCTGCGCTGCCTGTCCAAGAGAGAGAAGAGGGTGTAGTGGTCTTACACCTACCCATTGAGTCGACAAAACTCGATCTAGACGGGGGCGGGGGGGGGGGGGGGGGGGGGCGCTACTGGGCTGCTAACCCTGTACGTACCAGCCTGATGTCCGATGCCTTAACGACGACACCACTGAGGCCGGTGCAGTTAAATTAAACACAGTATAAAGAAAGAACTGTGCTAAAATACAAATATCACAGACAGGATGCAAACAACGACCTTTGATCTACATGTCGTGGCACTGGTTGTTATGGAAAACGGCCCTGATGAGTACACCACAGACGTTCGATCCTGCGACCCATCGCATAATTGAGATAAATCCAGACCCGTATACTATTTTTCGTGGTGGGGGTTCTGGTGGTGGATACTGACATATCGCAACACAAAATGTTTGATTCAGGTAAATATCTCACACCAAAAAGGCACAACACAATAATGTAGGGCATGACGTAGCCCAGTGGTAAAGCGCTCGGTTTGCTGTTACTCGTTCTAGCCATAGCACCACGACTGGTATATCAAAGGCCGTAGTATATGTTATCCTGTCTGTGGGATGGTGCATATAAAAGATGTCTTACTACTAATGGAACAACGTAGCGGGTTTTCCTCTCTAGAACTGTCAGAATTACCAAATGTCTGATATCCAATAACCGATGATTAATACATCAATGCGCTCTAGTGGTGTCGTTAAATTAAACAAAATTTAACAAAAATCCAGCATTATTTCGCTAAATATAAACTACTGTACGCGTACATATTTCGTAACATAGGGACAATTTAGTTAATTATTTCCAAATAACAACCATCTACAGTAGCATTTAAAGAAGATTGCTTTTTATACTGTGAGACGTAATATACATCCGACTAACAAAACATTTCTAATATTTTATGCAGAAAAATATATTTGATATGTAATTACAATTGTTAACATGTCTCTGTTAATCGATAACATCTTACAAACTACAGCAAACTCAGGAACGTCCCTTTAATGTAATGTGAACGTGTTTTCGCACATGTTCCGTAAACTGAGACATTAATACTACAAAAATGAAGCCTACATAGGCCTATGCATGAATACCTATGTATGCAGTAAACTAAATATTGTCATCTTGGCCGGTCATATTAAGATATAATATATCCTATAACTATGTGTTACTCATTAAGATTGAAGGCCAAGGTGGTAAGACATAGTTTATTGAATACACCGTTAGGGAAGGAAGGAAGGAAGGAAGGAAGGAAGGAAGGAAATGTTTTATTTAACGACGCACTCAGCACCTTTTATTTACAGTCATATGGCGTCAGACATATGGTTAAGGACTACAGAGAGAGAGAGAGAGAGAGAGAGAGAGAGAGAGAGAGAGAGAGAGAGAGAGAGAGAGAGAGAGAGAGAGAGAGAGAGAGAGAGAGAGAGAGAGAGAAAACCCGCTGTCGCCACTTCATGAGCTACTCGTTGCTAATCGGAAAGAGTAGCTCATGAAGTGGCGACAGCGGGTTCTCTCTCTCTCTCTCATTCTCTCTCTCTCTCTCTCTCTCTCTCTCTCTCTCTCTCTCTCTCTCTCTCTCTCTCACAGATTTTGAGAGGAAATCCGCTGTCGCCACTACATGGGCTACTCTTTCCGATTGTCAGCAAGGGATCTTTTATTTGCACTTCCCACAGGCAGGATAGCACAAACCATGGCCTTTGTTGAACCAGTTATGGATCACTGGTCGGTGCAAGTGGTTTACACCTACCTATTGAGCCTTGCAGAGCACTCACTCAGGGTTCGGAGTTGGTATCTGGATTAAAAATCTCATGCCTCGACTGGGATCCGAACCCAGTACCTACCAGCCTGTAGACCGATAGCCTAACCACAACGCCACCGAGGTCGGTGCTATTCTACAGACTCCCATAAAACAGTATGGTAATACAGATTTACGTTATTGATATGTAATATAGTCTTGTCATGTCGGAATGCGTGTATTGGTTTTACTATCGCATATTCACATACTAGTAATGTGTTTGCAATCAAATTGTAAAGCAATTCAAAATTGTGTTATCCGTTTGGGTATAGATCTCTCTTTAAATGGACACTTGTCATGAAGTGTGACACCTTTATTCCAATACGTTCACTTGAAACAATACAACACGCGGGAACGAATAACGTCCCATTTTAAAAGCCAACGAAGTAAACTGCATTTTAATGAGAGACAATTGTATCCCACATTCGTTAATCATCGGTCACAAAGTCCGAACAAGGTAGCAAAAACCACGGGCGCGCCAAGTTAAACGGCCGAACGATTTTATTGTAGCTATCCGTTACAAATCATTGGATTATTTATTATTCATCCCATTAACTCAAGGACTTAAACAGAAGACTTCGAGTTCAAAGCCGAATGATCTATGAATGCATATCATTGCTAACCGTATTAAATGGAATAATAAAACATTTTACGATACATGCTTCTTGGTGTATAAAATAAACCGAGGCACGCTTGTTTCCTTGGATTCTGCCGGTTCTACTAACCACGGTGAAACAACCGCAGCAGAAACATAAGGATCACGGTTAAAGAATTAGGAATCATGAAGGTACGTACATACAGATTTAAAGGCACTATGTTGAGATTTCGGCGATTTTTAAGATAATGTCGAATAACAGAGATGTTTTAACGATTGTAATTACATATTAAATATATATTTTTAAAAATTCTAAATAAAATATGTGGCTGTATATTAAATGTGTTTCTGATCGTCCTGGTGTTTGTACTAGATCAAACTTCATTGTATTTCCTAATTATTATATATAGTTTGCTGCATTGTAAGATGTTTCCGACTAATACAATATTTCTACGATTAAACTTACATATTAAATATATTTTCTGGTTTAGAATATCAGTGTCTGTATATTCAATGTGTTTCTGGTCGTCTTAATATTTGTAAGAAGCCCAAACTGGACTTTATCTTCAAATAATTTCGTACGTACGAAAAAATAATATTTTAGGAAATCAAATGAAATTTAACCTAGTACAAATATTAGAACGATCAAAAACACGTTTAATATACAGCCACTAATATTTTATGCATAAAAATATATTTGATATGTAATTACAATCGTTAAAAAGTCTCTTTTAGTCGATAACATCTTAAAAAGTGCAGCAAACTCAGGAATGTCCCTTTAAGACGATCAGAAACACGTTGAATATACATACTGATATGCTAAACAAGAACATATATATATTAATATGTAATTTTTGTCGTTAAAATATTTTATTAGTCGCAAACATCTTATAATGCAGACAACTAGGGATAGTACGTTTGAAATGGCTTCATCGCCTTAATTACTCATCGACAACGCAATATTTGTCTGTGTGTATCTATCTATCTACTTTAGACTATATATCTGTCTATCTATCTATCTATCTATCTAAGCTATCTTACCTACCTGTCTGTCTGTCTCTCTGTATATCTGTCTATCTATCTGTCACTGTCTACCTATGTCATATGGTAATACCATTGACGATAGATGTTTGTATATGTTTTAAAATTTAAAAATGTGTCCTGTGCAGAACAGAATTTTAGTAATACCAGGTACCGTGCACAGGACGAACATACTTGAACATTAAGTGGATATGGACTCGTAAATGAGTTAAATAAGTGTTACGGCTCATTCACACTAGATGTGGTCCATACGTGCGGTGCTGCCTTTGCCTCTGCCGCATGCGTTAGGAGCATTCACAACAGCTGCATTTCGGCCCCAATTAATAAACTCATTGCAGCGTATTTTAAAAACATATTAAAGTCGCATACCCTAGTTTTAACCCGTAAAAATGGACCCTAAGTTTAGTAAATCTGCGAACGGGTAACACATTTGAACAAAGTTACAATAAAGTAAAACAAGAGTCCGTGACACTGCAATGAGGAAATTGCCCTTAGAAAATACACCAGAACTCGTCTCTATAATCGTCACTTCTCAGTCATTCGTGCATTTTTTTTAAATACGAAGAATGCATTTTGTGGTATTACAAACAGGATGACCAAAAACTCTTCGGATCTTTGGAAATCATTAACTAATCTCAGCAATAAAATCTAAGTAATGTTTGATTTCAGTAATAAAAAACGACTCTAATAGAGAATACGCCATAGTGATTAAAAGCTAGGGTCTGTGTTTAAAAGATATTTGTAAGTTATGCAACTGTCCTGTTTATTACTGCAATGTATCTATAGAGGATAATAAACGAGTTACCTGTTATTATGAAATTTATGTCCCAAGTGAAATAATTTTCAGTTGTCACGAGCTTTAGCGAGTGACAAATGAAAATTATTTCACGAGGGACATAAATTTGATAATAACTGGTACCGAGTTTGTTATTCTATTTATTACCTCAGCTACTTTTTCTCTAAAAGCCTTTATTTTCGACGCACATGCACGAAGGCCAACCTGTATAGGAACGATGTAAACCACTTTACGCACTGTTCTGAGAATTACTATAACGTTGTATTTTAATCACGTTCATAGATAATTAAAAAAACCCACAAGTTCTCTTTATTCTGCTTCCAAATCTATAATGAATTGCATTAAAATGACATTTTGTTATTAATTTAACACCAAAAACAGAGACCCGTAAAGGCAAACTCTTTAAACTACATGACGTCATTTTTGTGTTTGTCAAATCGTGATGACGTCATATTTAGTACCGACAAAGTCATTGGTTTGTAAGCGTCAAATTGTCCAATAGTATTGTTCGTTAGACCAATGCAGAATATTTCTCACTGAGAAAATATGGAAAATATTTTCCCTGTTATGAGTGACCGCTGGGATAATAAATAGAGGATAATAAACGAGTTACCAGTTATTATCAGATTTATGTCCTGAGTGAAATAAATTTCACTTGTCACTCGGTAAAGCTCGTGACAAGTGAACATTAGTTCACTCAGGACATAAATTTTATAACTAATAACTCGTTTATTATCCTCTATATATTATTTTATTTAAATTTAAAAAGCGTACAAACCATTATTGTGATAAAATGGTGTTATGGTTTGTTACCATGCAGTAAACAGCTTACTTAAGTTTTGCACTAAACGGGTTTGTTTTATGTGTTCATGTTAAAGGTGAAACATCTATCATAGTTGTCTTCGACTATTCGTGTTAAAATAATGAAATAACATTGACTTAATAATATAACAGACACTTGCGGCCGATAATTTTATTGCGGCTGACCGCATACCTTTTTCAAAGCATACGCATCGCATTCAATGGTAATATACCGGCCTCGGTGTCGTCGTGGTTAGGCCATCGGTCTACAGGCTGGTAGGTACTGAGTTCGGATCCCAGTCGAGGCATGGTATTTTTAATCCAGATACCGACTCCAAACCCTGAGAGAGTGCTCCGCAAGGCTCAATGGGTAGGTGTAAACCACTTGCACCAACCAGTGATCCATAACTGGTTAAAAAAGGCCATGGTTTGTGCTATCCTGCCTGTGGGAAGCGCAAATAAAAGATCCCTTGCTGCTAATCGGAAAGAGTAGCCCATGAAATGGCGACAGCGGGTTTCCTCTCAAAATCTGTGTGGTCCTTAACCATATGTCTGAAGCCATATAACCGTAAATAAAATGTGTTGAATGCGTCGTTAAATAAAGCATTTCTTTCTTTCAATGGTAATAGTGTATTTTAAATAGCATCCGCGCCACATCCAACGTAATCGAACCATTAGGAACATAAAGCGAACTGAAATTACACTGGGATCTCGGATACATTTTGCTATAACCGTGTAGTAACACCACAGTCCAGTTCAAACAATTCACAAGTACCAAAATTAATTATTGTTCATGTTATGCGAATATAAAATATGTGTTTGTCACTTTACTGTCTGTGTGTCCCTATGTCTGTCTGTTTACTGTCTGTAAGCTTTGTCTTTATGTACCTGTGTCTGGTTGTATTTTTGCATTCATGTCCGCCTGGCTGCCTATGTATTTCTGTTATTGTCGAAAGAGGTTAAGACGTATTGTCAAAAAAAGGTGGTAGTCCCTAGACTTAACTATATGAATTTTCCCGGACATATATATATTAAACATAATTTAGATTCCACATAAACTTAGGCAAATTAATTGTAATTGTTGTTATTATTTGTGTTCTCTTTGTTTGCAGATCTCCATTATCTTGCTGGGAGCCTTGTGCTCGATGGTCTCCGGACTAGGATACAAGGACCCCTTCCCTGGAGGCTTCTTGAACGATCCTGCTTTCCCTTCTTTTGGAAACATTTTCAACAACCCCTACGAGTTAAGTAATACGTACAAGCCAAGTGGATACAAGAACAATAAGTACATTCCACACAAGCCACAAGGCTACAAGCCATCTAGCAAGAAGTATCCAGACTATAAGCCAACTGGTTACCCTAGCAAACCTGACTACAAGCCATCTGGTTATCCCCATGATGACTATAAACCAAAATACTCTCAACACAAACCATCCGGTTACCCTCAACACGACGACTACAAACCATCCGGTTACTCTCAAAACAAACCATCCGGTTACCCTCAACACAAACCATCCGGTTACCCTCAACACGACGACTACAAACCATCTGGTTACCCTCAACACGACGACTACAAACCATCTGGTTACCCGACTAAGACATATTACAAACCATCTGGTTACCCTCAACACAAACCATCTGGTTACCCTAAACACGACGACTACAAACCATCCGGTTACCCTCAACACAAACCATCCGGTTACCCTCAACACGACGACTACAAACCATCCGGTTACCCTCAGCACGATGACTACAAACCATCCGGTTACCCTCAACATAAACCATCCGGTTACCCTCAACACAAACCATCCGGTTACCCTCAACACAAGCCATATGGTTACCCTCAACACAAACCATCCAGTTACCCTCAACACGACTACAAACCATATGGTTACCCTCAACACGACGACTACAAAACATCTGGTTACCCGACTAAGACATACTACAAACCATCTGGTTACCCTCAACACAAACCATCTGGTTACCCTAAACACGACGACTACAAACCATCCGGTTACCCTCAACACAAACCATCCGGTTACCCTCAACACGACGACTACAAACCATCCGGTTACCCTCAACACGACGACTACAAACCATCTGGTTACCCTCAACACGACGACTACAAACCATCCGGTTACCCCAAGAAAAACAACTACAAGAAGTATGACTACAAACCAGACGGTTACCAGCAATATAAACCTTACGGTTACAGGGCCAACAACGATAACAACTACAAGTCAGGCAGCGGTTACAAGTCCAAGCCATACGGATACAAACCCAAGCCATACGGTTACAAGCCAAAGCCATACGGTTACAAACCCAAGCCATACGGTTACAAGCCAAAGGTCGATCGCAACGCCATCTTTTCCATCGTGAGCGCCGGAGTTCCGGGGTATTACGGCCATTGATCAGACAAAAAGACAGTGAGTCATCGATACCATAGCGACGTCTGTGGACTGGGGGGTCAAGGAACAAAATTAACTCTTTGTACGTTAGTGACATGGACAATCGAGTCCGTAAAGTTTTGCGCAAGCTCATGTGGACTTATTTGGATATTTTAGAAATGAGTCTGTGTGCCTGGTTAGTCCGTTTGTCTAGATTTTTTTCTTGTAGTTCAGTTTTTGTAAGATGAATAACGAACAGCAAACATTGGTATAAAATGTTAAACTACATATAACATGTCTTGTGATATATTTTTTTGTCTTTTATTTTTAGATATTATTGTAATGTTTAGTGACCTGGAAGACAAAACATGGAACCACTGTTGGGTTCTTTGAGTGTATTTGGTCATATATATTTTTAAATACTTATGCTCGATTTTAAGGTCCCACGGGAATTTTCTGAAGAAAACTAATGACCATCAGAAATCGATGTACTATGTCCCGAAGATAAAAAAAAGGAGAAGATTATTGGTGCCAATCTGGTATTTTGGAGGCAGGCGTCATAATGATGTCATCAAAGATGGCAATAGTTTTGAATTTCGAATTTATCTGTAATGAATTATAGAACGCCTGCTTTTTTGTCAATTTTCATAGAAGTCGGTGTGGACTAATGTTCAAACACACTCTAACCCTGGGACTCTACATAGGCTAATACTTCGCTTTTGCTGACAGTATACATTGCTTTTGTCACTTAGCGAAAACACAACTACTTCGCTACAACAATCAAACAGCGGCTTTTTTTTATAGCTAAGCGAATCAGTCTCTGTGGTGTCGTGGCTAAGACATCGAGTTTAAAGAGATTATCCCGTGTGCTGCATTGTAAGAATGAATGAATGAATGTTTAACGACACCCCAGGATGAAAAATACATCGGCTATTGGGTGTCAAACTATGGTAATGCAAACAAATAAAGTGATGATCAACATCAATATAAAAATTCAAGATTTAAATAAAAACAGTTTAATGAACTGTGCAAAAAATACAAATATCACAGATAAGACACTGACTTTTACTCAAAATGTCAATAGGATCTCGCAGAAAAGGGGATTTGTGCTGTATTGGCCATTCTCAAAGAGCACTGTAAGATGCTTTCGACTTATAAAATATTGCAACGACTACAATTACATATAAATAAATTTTCGTGTCTGTATATTCAAGGTGTTTCTGATCGTCCTGATATTTTAAGTATCCCAAACTGCAAGAAGGAAGAAAGGAAATAGTTTATTAACGACGCACTCAGCACATTTTAATTTACGGTTGTATGGCGTCGGACATATGATTAAGGACCACACAGATACTGAGGGAGGAAACCCGCTGTCGCCACTTCACGGACTACTCTTTTCGATTAACTGCAAGGGATCTTTTATATGCCCCATCCCATAGTCAGGATAGCACAAGCCACGCCCTTTGATATACCAGTCGTGGTGCACTGGCTAGAACGAGAAATAGCCCACTGACGGAGATTGATCCTAAACCGACCGCACATCAAGCGAGCGTTATTACCACTGGGCTACGTCTCGCCGTCTCACCCCTCAAAGTGTGACCTGGTGCAAATATTAGAACGATCAGAAATACCACATATATTTTATTTAGAAAAATATATTTAATAAGTAATTACAGTCGTTAAAAATCTCTGTTGGTCCACATCATCTTAATGTTTGCCAAAACCCCCCAGAGGATAGTCCCTTTAAGACTAGTACCAACTGGGATCTCATCCTAGTACAGTCCTGTTTCTAAATCGGAGGCCGTTGTAATAATCCAGTTAAATCTAATTTTGATATTGGCAGGAGAATAATTTGAAACACATTCTAGTATTTAGAAAGGTTAAAGATGTTTTTTGTTTGACGACACCACTAGAGCACAATTAGTTATTAACTATTGGCTATTGGATGTCAACCATTTGGTAATTCGTGCATATTCTCTTAGAGAGAAAACCCGCTACATTTTTCCATTAGTAGCAAGGGATCTGATATATGCACCATCCAACAGACAGAATAACACATAGCCCGGCCTTTGATATACCAGTCGTGGTGCACTGGATGGAACGAGAACTAACCCAATAGGGCCACAGGCGGGGGTCGATCATAGACCGATCGCGCATCGAGCGAGCGGTTTACAACTGGGCTATGCCCCCACCCCCTTGACAGCGCATCGAACTAGCGCTTTACTACTGGGCTATCGACCGCGTATCAAACGAACTAGCGCTTTACTACTGGGCTATCGACCGCGTATCAAACGAACGAGCGCTTTACTACTGGGCTATGTCCCGTCCCGCTACTGGATGTTTAACGATATAAAGTACAATCACGCTGTCCTGGACGCGAAATTGCCTGTCAAAGGTAAACATTTGTGAATTAATTTCAGGTTATGCCTAATCACTTTTTCACAATCTAAGAACCGGCGTTTGTAGTACATTCAGCGAAACTGTTTTCCGCTCTTGTTCGAACATTTTAAAGGACCTTGAAGTATTTGCGGGGGCAGGACGTATCCCAGTGGTAAAGCGTTCGCTTGATGCGCGGTCGGTCTAGGGTCGATCCCCGTCGGTGTGCCCATTAGGCTATTTTTTCGCTCCAGCCAATGCACCACGACTGGTATATCGCAAGCAATTCTGAACCTACCATCCATTCGTACTTCCTCGTGGATATTAACACTACAAAGGACGAAAGAAACAAACTTTTGTCATATACTACGTTTAATCCTCAGGTGTACTACATATGAAAAATTAAAAAAAGAAGAATATGATGTATATCGTGTCTTTTAAAAACAAATCAATTATTTTGGTTTACGTTCAACAGCATCAGTCCTGTTAGCGTCAGTCCTGTTAGCACTGGAGATGCTTACAACTGCAGAATGCGGGGATGACCAAGCGAGTGTAGACAATAGGATTTCCACCGTAGGTATTCTCACAATACGCCCACACCGACACGTGCCGGAAGTTCTTGGCGCATATTGCTTTTAACCCTGGAAGATCAGACTTGTAACACGAATTATTGCAAGTCCCATGTCTAAAATAAAAATATAAAATATAAAGAAATGATACATACTTACATAAATACATACATACATACATACATGCATACATACATACATTAATATGCGTTAATATATATGCATATAATCCTCTATCTCGACATATATACACTATATAGATATTCATACAAACAATACATACATATATCAATACATACATACATACATATGTACGTACATGCATACATACATACAATAATTATATATAGATAGATACATACAAAATATCATTGGTCAGGTTGACGCAGACAGCATCTCTCAATTTTCGCGGTCGGTCTGGGATCGATCCCCGTCGGTGGGCCCATTGGGCTATTTCTCGCTCCAGCCAGTGTACCACGACTGGTATATCAAAGGTCGTCGTGTGTGCTATCCTGTCTGTGGGATGATGCATATAAAAGACCCCTTGCTGCTAATCGGAAAGAGCAGCCCATGGAGTGATGACAGCGGGTTTCCTCTCTCAATATCTGCGTATGGTCCTTAACCATATAACCGTAAATAAAATGTGTTGAGTACGTCGTTAAATAAAACATTTCCTTCCTTCCTTCCTTCCTTCCTTCCTTCCTTCCTTCCTCTCTAGTTTTACACGGTTCTATCTTCTTATTACGCGAAATCAAAAATACGTGTGGTTCCGGTTAACCGACCGACCCTAAACAAAATCAATTATCATCTACAGTAAACCTTTTTTTTCCGCCTACTGATCTTCAAAACATTTGTTTTAAATGTTACTTTACCTACCTACTTTACCTACCTACCCTAATTTATTTTCAGGTGCAACCAGAACCACACATATTTTTATTTAACTTTATATGGATCAAGCTCCACCATGACACTGATGTTCGACTGTTCGTTAAACCAGGACCCGTGTTCAGCGACAAGAAGCAACGCTAACGTTCGCGAACAGCTGTTTGACGGGTTCGCGGTGTGGTCATTTTGGTTTAAAGCCGCACGCCCTAGTTCCATCCAGCGAAAATAAATTATAATTTGGTTAATCTACAAACCTGTAACACACTTAGATCACGTTTTTATCAAATGGAGTGAAAAAACAGGTTTTATATCGATAAATACCATGGGAATCCCCATGTCCCAATTGCTTGAAATAATTTTGAAAGTTAGTATTCTGATGTCACCGGTAGATGTCGCTCGAAGCACAACAATGCCTACGTCACGACAAATTTCACAGAGTGCGCACAGACTTGGGATGCGTTCCTTTCACCTCTCCTGGACATGTTCCAACTGTTCTGTTCTGGTTGTATCCCCTCTCCAGATATCGTAAGACTTAGCAAAATTATTGGTTTTAAGGGTTTGTAACGTTTTGTATTGAGATACTTACTTGTCTTAACTTTATTGTTACTGAAAATGTTCACGAACTATGAAGAAAAATCTCACAAATGAACAACAAGCAAACGCCAACAAATCGGATGTTGATTGCGCGAACCGTGCACGAGAAAACAAACCGAACCAAAATGATAACGGTCACGTGGTATACCAACGTCTGTGACATTGAAATGGGAATATCCCCTCTAAAAATAGATTAGACCTTGTCTGCTCAACGGTTTTTTCTCAGAGGCCCGTGGCATTTTATGAAATACGAAAAATGCATTTTGTGGTATTACAAACACCAGGATTACCAGGATTACCAAAAAACACTTCAGGTGAATGGAAATGTATATTCTAAATAATAAACGGTAAGTAAAGTGCAATTTTATTTGTGAAAAAATGGGTTTAATAGCGAAAAACAACGGCGTAATGGTTAACAACTAGGGCGTGTCCCTTTAACTTGAAAGCGCATAAACCAATTTTTCCTTTTGGGGAAACGTTTTTCATCTCGATGTGGCTAAACTCAGCACAGATGTACTTACTTGCAGATGGCAAACTCGACTTTCTCTTGGTAATCGGGAAGAACCCAGCAGCGACCTGTACCGTAATCCGGATTGTAGAAGCTGGCAAGCGTTGCGAATTTTGTTTTACAGGTCGACAAGTCCAAAATTTTCGTGTAGCTGCAATGATAAAAACACATATAAACTCGAATGGTAAACAATTATCAGCATACAGTTTCAAAATATTTTTGTATTTTCAAATGTACACACAGACACACATGCATATAATATACATGTAATGTGGTGTTTGTATGTACGACTTATAATGTGTATATATATATAAGTGTGTGTCTGTGTGTGTGTGTGTATGTGTGCGCGCGCGCGCGTACCTGAGTGTGTAAATTAACGACTCTAACCTAGGTCCATAGGTCAGTGGGGATGGACAGATGTGTATGACAACTGGACCGACCTCTTTTAGTGTTACTTTGGTCTTATCTTGTCCAAACAGAAATCGATAAATGGTCATCACCTAAATGGACATAGACAGGTATGTTAGGTGTTCCAACTTACCCGTGGTATGTTCGGTGAACCTTCATGGTATTCAGTATCCTGTATAGCTGCTCCTGTCGGCCCAGTTCTCCGATGACTGCCTCCCTTTGAAAATAAGACGAAGAAGAGACCATTGGATAAGGTGTCATAAAATATTTTAAAATCAAACACGCACGCACGCACGCACGCACGCACACACACACACACACACACACACACTTTATATATCGTTCCTACAGGCCTGTACAGATGTAACATGTAGATGCTGAGGTTAGGAACCAGGTAGTTTGCTCCACATACTGACATAAAACACATTTGTTATTATATATTGGAATAAAACCAAAATAATTACAATACATTCAGTGTTATTTTCTTTAATAACACACACACGCACACGCACGCACACACACACACCACACACACACACACATCATGTCCCGCCTCAGCAACAACAACAGATCCCCTTCTCTCAAAAACAGTGGCCCGGAAATTTTGTTTGCATTTTTAATACAGTTGATTATCGACTAATTGTTGCGAAATCTAAGCCTTCAGCGATGTTGGGCTATTCCTGTCTTAATTAGTACGAACCTAGAGAGATAAGTCCATGTGTAAGCCTGCACCTCGATATATCTTTGAATTTTATTTGTTACTGAAATTTTGAACAACAATAAAACAAAAACCCTCAAAAACATTGAATGGGACTTCAACAGGTTCCGCATATTACGGACATTACCGGAAATATAACTATTACGTCAACAATGCCATGACGTTTCAATAGGTTAATGAACGTCGAAGTTGCTCTACGTGCAGTCGTTTGAATTTAGCTTAAACACATATTACTTTGCTTCGTATTGAAGATGGCGAAATATGGATATCAGCAAGAAAGGTCAGTGTATTTATCATATATATCGTGGCAAGTTAGTAAAATGTCTTTAAAAATATTTATTAGTGAAATAACAGTTTTATCAGTTACTATTGAAATTACAGGGTTTTTTTTTTCTAGGAAGTGGAAGTAACTTTTAAACATGGTACCTAGAATATCTGGGCACAAAGTTTAACAGGACACTTACAGCATTGAAAGACATGCTACGTTTTAGAAGGGTCAGATCACGAAAAGGTACAATAAAATGCATTATATATTAAGGCACTATTGCCCCGGAAGCACCAATCCGACCAACATATTATATATCTCACAGTAAACACATAATTGTTGTATTCTTTTGCATTTACCGGACCAAGAGGGCGGGACTAAAGCACATTGGTAAAGCGCTCGCTTGATGCGCGGTCGGTCTCGGATCGATCACCGTCGGTGGGCCCATCGGGCTATCTTTCTGTCCAGCCAGTGCACCACGACTGGTATACCACAGGCCGTGGCCGTTGTATGTGCTATCATGTATGTGGGACGGTGCATATAAACCATCCATTGTTACTAATGGAAAAATGTAACGGGATTCCTCTTTAAGACTATGTGCTAGAATTACCAAATGTTTGACATCCAATAGCCGATGATCAATAAAACAATGTGCTCTATAGGTGTCGACAAACAAAACAAACTTTAACTCTACTACTTACCCCGGGTAATTCGACACATCCGAAGAGAGCTCGTATTTGGCGGACGGATCATCTTGCTTGCAGGACTGGTACCGAATGGATTGTTTCGGATTGTAGTATCCTCCTGTCCTGTATGGTGGCTTGGCGCCTGCGTAGTACGTATTACGTGGTGCGGGACGATACCGCTGATTGAACTTTGCGTGAGTGTTCACTGGGCCGTAACGTTGGTAACCGGGTTTGGCATGGTGGTAACCAGGTTTGGCGTGGTAGTAACCTGGTCTAGGAATCCCAGCACTCACTATTCGGAATATTTCATCTCTGGTGTAAACTCGTGAAGCCACAGTGACGCATGCAGCGGTCGCGACGATCAGCAGGGATGTAAACTGTCAAAATAATGATGAGTAGGTTTTTTTAATGTAATTATTTGTGTGTGTCTGCTTTCATGCGTTCTTTAGTCCACCCAGTCGGTCTTTCACCTATTCATCCCACGGGCGTTTGGGTCCTGGCCTTCAGTTATATGTGTATGATCAGTACCAGTCGATGCGCGCAACGCTATATAGCCGTTGTTCATGTATAAGGCTATATAGCGTTGCGCGCATCGGTATTCCATCGACTGGTACTTGCGACCACCAACCTAAGGTCTGCAACTCTAAACGCGTTTTATCACTTTGACAAAAACGCGACCCCGAATAACTGCATGTAGATTCCGGTGTAACAGCGCAAAATATACCCTCGCCAAACTATACCCGGGGTTAAAGTGGGCTAGCCTGTTTTATACCCCTAACCCTAATTTTTTTTATTATTACTAACCTGTATACAAACTAAATAAATAAATAATAATAATAAACGCTTTAAAGGGACATTCCCGAGTTTGCTGCATTGTAAAATATTTCCTATTAATAAAATATTTCTACGATTAAACTTACATATTCAATATATTTTCTTGTTTAGAATATCAGTGACTGTATATTCAATGTGTTTCTGGTCGTCTTAATATTTGTAAGAAGCCCAAACTGGATTTTGTCTTCAAATAATTTCGTACGTACGAAAAAATCTTTTTGGGGAAATAAAATGAAATTTAACGTAGTACATATATGAGAACGATCAGAAACACGTTTAATATACAGCCACTAATATTTTATGCAGAAAAATATATTTGATATGTAAATACAGTCGTCAGAAAGTCTCTGTCATCTTAAAACATCTTAAAAATTGCAGCAAACTCAGGAATGTCCCTTTAAAAGAAAAGCAACTATTGCTTTCATAAAAATAAAACTAACACGGATCAGTCATTTTAGAAGATATTTCGATATTCTCTATCCCAAAATATATAAATTATAATGGAAAAAAACACCTCTGGACATTGAAATACAGACTAGAGAGGTATATGTCATGTCATGTCATAGGGTTTTACGTGCACCTTCAGAACAAGCTGTCATGACAGGATGAGGTATATTCTGGGCTAGCCTGTTTTATACCCCGGGGTATATTCTGGTCTATCCCTTGCTGCTAATCGGAAAGAGTAGCCCATGAAGTGGCGACAGCGGGTTTCCTCGCTCAATATATGTGTGATCCTTAACCATATGTTTGACGCCATATAACGGTAAATAAAATGTGTTGAGTGCGTCGTTAAATAAAACATGTGTTTTTATTCTGGTCTAATCCAGTTTGTACCCCGGGTATAGTTTAACGACTGAATTAATCATCAGAAATCGGTAGTGTTCGTAAACTAGGATGATGAATAAATTAATTTACGTGACTCTAGCACTTCAGTTGTAAATCGAAAGTGGTGAAATTATTTTCCCAAACATAGGTTATCAATTTGTAACCCTTTATCACCACCATTTATATGTATATGTTATTATGTGCAATATTTTAAAGAACCGATTTATGTCACTAACATAAATGTAAACTACCGTAAGTAAATGAATTGATTTATTAAAGTAATTATGATTGACCGGGATTTTTATACCAAGGGACATAACTTTTAGAATTCTCTCCACTAATTTTAAGATTGTTTCTTTCATAGTGCACGTAGAATCTCAACCTTGCATTCATTTAAGAACTGAACGTCATATTTTTTACGTTCATGCGATGATAAACACCAAAACCGGTTTACACACTGTATGAATGGCGTAGCGCGTTCCAAATGCATTAATATTGCCATTATACAAAACTATATTAAAAAACCCAGTCGAACTCTATTCCACAATGATTTACAACTGTATCAATACACAAATAAGGGAGTTCGCTTAGAAACTTACATTCGTTTGTTGGTTGTTTTTTTTTTCCCTGCGCATGCTGTAACCCACCGTGGTGCAGGGGTGTAACATTCTCTTTGAGCATGGCCAATAAAGCACAAATTGAAATTTTGAGTAAAAGTCAGTATCTATCTGTGATATTTGTATTTTTGCACAATTTTTTACACTGTTTTTATTTAAATCTTGAATTTTTATATTGATGTTGATCATCACTTTATTTGTTTGCATTAACATAGTTTGACACCCAATAGCCGATGTATTTTGTCGTGCTGGGGTGTTGTTAAATATTCATTCATTCGTTTTTTCCCGTCAAATCTCCGATTCATTATATTGATTTACATAAGGTTTTATAAATTTTAATTTTCTGAATCAGATGTGGATAAAACGTTATAAAATTTAAAATAACAGAACATCAACCAATAACGTAATTTTTTTTTTCGATTAACATGAGGGAGAGCGTCAAATAATTTAGAAGATTTATGTGGCAAATACAGCGGAAGCCAGAGTGTCCGAATCTCCCCTACCTATATTAAAATTGCAGTTGTCAAAAGTTGAATTGGTGAAAATGAATGTGAAGACTGACTTGAAAGGGATAAAGTGGTTTCAGTGTTACTGTGTATGTGGATTTCAGAGGAAGTTTGTGATTGTGTGATATTATTCTCGGAAAGGACAGGTCGCTGAATTGTGCACGAAGGCGTATGTGTTTTCGTGCGTGTAAGTTGTCGGTTTGGTGTTTTTGTCAAATGTGACAGAGCTGCGCTGATGTCTCTCTTTTAATTTGTTGAGCATTCTCTGCTATAACTTCTAATAGAAGCTTCCTTTTTGTGGCCTATCATATATATTATATGTCTCAGTTCAAAACCGGAGTCATTTAAAGCCTGAATTGTCACCGTCACTCACAGTGCAGACGAACTTAAGGATAAAAATAGAGACGGGGCTTCTGTTGTTTACCGAAAAAGTCCAGTTTTCACGTTCATGGAAGAATGAACATTGATTTTTTTAGATCACGTGATAGCATTTTAGCCAATCAAGACGCCTATTAGAAAACAGTAATTATAAAATGGAATTATATTGCTATTATAAACAAGACTGATAGATGCCAAAAATAAAATAAATAAATTGCAAAAAAAAAAAAGATTTAATAAGCATAAGTAATTTTCAGTCTAGATTTTGCCTCATATTTGACTAAATACAGTTATGGGACAAATGTTTTCAGTGTGACAGTTGTAAACTAAAAATATAAATGTTATACATAAACAAGACAATTTGGTACATTTACAATGTCAAAATGAAAGACAAGTATGTACTTAAGATATACATTAAATAAAGGTATTGCAATTTGTTCACATAGAGTTCCCATTTATTTACCTATAATTACCAAATTAATTCACCGACAGCCCATAATGACTCCACACTAACGTCTCTTGATCTAGTTGGTTTGTTAACCTCATAATAAAACAACTTCAAAATGTGAATTGATACGTTAGTTAACAATGTTTATCATCAGTTCAGTATATTGTCATTAAAATTAAAATGCTTACGCTTTGGCAGGAACAACATATGCACTATGACTAGAATGAATGTTGGTTAATTAGTTTTAAAGCTATAAAAGCATAATAAAATTGCACTTTTCAATGCTTTTTGTATGTTATATTAAAAATACTCTGCACCAAATAATTGTTTACCTACCCTGGATTTCTGTCAGGGGGTACGGAGGGTAAAATTACATGTATGTACCAAAAAAAAAACAATCTCGGAAATTAATGGAAATATTTTGTTTTAATGTTTATATAGATTATAGTAAGATAACTGACAAAATTTAAAATTTGTAAAAGTGCATGAAATATAATGTCCAACAACAAAACATTTTAAACCCATAACCTCCCAATATACGCCTTTGAATATATTTAGTTTTCATTACGCACCCTCTGGCAAAAAGCCTGCTACCTTAGGCAGAGGTTGAAACAATTGTTCGTCTAATTTTCGACTATTAACATAAAATAATATAATCACTTTTGGCATCTAGCAATGTAAAGCAAAATTTACAATAGTTATCACTTGGAATAAGCATCATTTTGTTTTGTTTTACCTGTAATATATTTTCACCAGGACTTCCTTCTTCCTCCACGAATGATTAAAGAAAATAACACTAGACATATTGTAATTATGTTTGTTTTATTCCAATATAATTAAATTTTCTTTGTGTCTATACACTTTACGGCAATCTGATTGGTCCAGAGGTGCTTACTTTTTTCGTTCATATCTCAATGAACCGAAAACATTTAAGCCACGCCTACTACCCCCCCCCCCCCCCCCGCACTACATTTGTGCAACAAGCCGGATTACGCGGGCTCATACAATGTGCACATCGTTTTTTCGGTTCATACTTGCATGAACCAAAAAATAATTGCGGTCAATTCTTAAATATAATAACAAATCTGTTTTATGTCAGTATGTGAAGCAAACTACCTGAAACAATTGGTTTGAAATCATGATTACAAAATCCTAAAGATAAAAGGAACTGGCCCCTAGCTTCAGCCTCTACATATTATCCACATTTGTACAGGCCTGTAGGAACGATATATAAAGTGTGTGTGTGTGTGTTTGTGTGCGTGCGTGTGTGTGTGATACAGTATCTAGTGAGAGATACAAGCTATATTTTCATCTTTATATCATCTTTATTTATGTAGAGTAGTGAAAATTTAAAACATAAATTTTCGTCCTCAAGTGTGAGAGGAAGAACAAGCCTCTAGGTCCCCCACCCCTACCCCAGTTCCTACGGGCCTGATGCATTTTATATTTATAAATACAAAGACTACATAATGATATCGTCGATAGGACATATTAGTCGTAAACTGATTGTTAGTATGTGGCAACATTATAATATTTTCCAACATTTTTGTGTTTCTGTGTCCGGCTGTGGACAGTTTCGGCAGACGGGTAACACGTTTGCTTAACAATTAAAAACACACGGTTTAAACAAACACATTTAAACGTGGAGGATTGGTAGTTAAGATAACAAAGAAAATTGTGCTAATTTTAGGTTTTTTTGGTTAAATTATTATATCTTGCTTTTGTGAGGTGGGGACGCTTTTTTTTGCAAATTTGCGATATAGGCCTAGATGAAATATCCATTGACGTGTCAAGTTTACATCTATGCTGAACAAGATTTATGATAAAATATTATTACATTTGCTTCAGCATACATTAAAAAAGTCACAAAAATATGTTTAAAAAAATGCTCGTTGTTGCTACCACTGGTACTTATCATACACCTATAACCGCTGACCAGGATCCGAACGCCCGTGATTCATCCATCCTTTATTTATTCAAACATAGGCCTAGATTTTAATTTTTTTGACATACGTTTAAAACCCCCCCAGATATATGGTCAAAAGAAATATGTACAGTTAAGAAAATAGTATGGCCTTCTGGAACCAAGACAGCATCGGGTGAGAGAAGGTTTGGAATAGTGCTTGAACATTCAGAACCTCTGAGACCATAAGCTAAATAGAAGACACTATTGTTAGCAGTGGTTTTGATAACTGAAAATAAAATAGTTTGCCGTTTGCACCATTAAAACTGTTTCTGATGATATCAGACATTTAGACAGGATGTCAATAATGCTGACGTCAACGAACCAAAAGTTTGTTAGATTTTGATGCCTAATATTACGTTTTAATATTGGACATTTGGGATGAGAGAGAGAGAGAGAGAGAGAGAGAGAGAGAGAGAGAGAGAGAGAGAGAGAGAGAGAGAGAGAGAGAGAGAGAGAGAGAGACAGACAGACAGACATACAGAGAAAGAGAGAGAGAGAGAGAGAGAGAGAGAGAGAGAGAGAGAGAGAGAGAGAGAGAGAGAGAGAGAGAGAACACCACGGAAATTAATAATACTTACATGCATCTCGTTTTCTGGGCCTAACGCACTCACAAACTAAATATCAAATTTGTTATCAGTCTTTTTATACTCATCACGGATTGACGAGACATAAAATTAAACAATAGTGGAAAAATGGAATTCATAGTTAAATAACGCTTAAAACGATGGACATAAAAGCAACAAGAGGGCTTCTTGCTGGGGTATTTTTCACGTGGGGTGAAATTTATAGATCTTGAAAAGTTTCGCTAATGGAACAGTCGCTGGGAAATCCGTTCCCTAATTGGGTTTATTACGGTACACGACAGTTACGATCGAATAGAATATCACTAGGTGCTAGGTATTCTTTTTATGTTTTATCTGTGTTCTGCCGAATGACCGGAAAACGTAAAGCAAAGAAAGCGTTATGACATAGCACGTGTGTAATAAAGCAAGTGTTACTGGTGAGTTTTAAGTGTTTTCTAATATGTGTGTACCAAATTAAAATAATAAGCCATGCTGATATTGCTCTGCTGGTCTTTTATGACTGTATTAATTCAAATATATACGGACACCGAGCGCGTGTTCAGGGGTACGGTGGTCAACCCATAGTGCTAAAGCAAATATATATATATTTTTTAAATACTATTTCCGGGAGAACATGACTCGTTCACCACAGTTTAGCCCCCCCCCCCCCCCCCCCCCCCCCACACACACATACACACATATCAATTACATCAATGCGTTTGTTATATTAGCGAACCTTAACGTTTGATGCAAGGGCTCTTAAACACTGCATGCGACGCATGCGTACTTTTGCATCTGATGCGTCTGCGGCTTGCGTTTGGAGAATCTACACCAACAGCGTCCGACCGCAGTTAGTGAAACCACTACAGTACTTAATGTTTTTATATTCAGCGTATAAACCGGAGAGCTGCGGTTTAAAGGGATTGTCCAGATAAGGTTGCTGCATTGCACGATGACTTAAGACAAAAAACGTTTTTGTAACGACTTATGTTGCATGTTAAATATATTTTCTTGTTTAGAATATCAGTCACTATGTATTCAATGGTAGCGGGTGGGTGGGGGCAGCGTGGACTTGGCGACATTCCATGGGCAGCTTTTGAAAGGGGAGACTCGGCATCTGGTGACTGGGTTGATATATGGGTTGACCATTGGAAGAGAGGCCGCCTTCTTCTTGTGTTGAGTGGCCATCAACGACAAGGCTGCGGGACTGCCCGGGACTTCCACATTTTGTAGGGAAGCTTTCATCAATAATCAGCACTTGGTATTAGTAGGGTAGCTTACGATACCACGTGGAAGTATGGGATTTTAAAAGACCTCCATGGCATGGGCCTTGGAGGTCAACTTTCAGTTTAGATAGATGTACCTCAAGGTAGTATCCGGTCTTTATTTTGTGGGAAAATTAACAGCATCATCCAGTGTTTAACACCTGGTGTGGCTTGCTCGTTATATGTCCATGATTTTCAGATTTGCTATAGATCGTCCAATATAATATCATTGAACGTAAGTTGCAGCTTTGTTTGAATAAACTTCATCAATGGGCAACTGACAATGGCTTTGGGTCCACAGTTGTTTTGGGACACGAATCCGATTCCAGTTGTGGAGGATACTAAATTTCTGGGGGTTATTTTTGACAGGAAGTTATCTTTTGTGCCCCATCTTAAATATGTTCAGAAGAAGGGCCTAAAAGCTCTTGAGCTTGTATGTTGATGCACAGGAACCTTGTTTGGGTGCTAGACGTGCAAAGCTTTCTCTGCAGTATGCCACCAAGATTAAATAATTACCAAAACATCCTACATATAATGCGGTGTTTGATAACAAATATATGAAGGCCAAATGCTATTATACATTTGGTCTTCGCATTATCTGTTTTTGTCGATTTTCAACATTGATTTAACCGACACTTTGGAAACTCCTTCATGTTTTGTTTTACCACCTTGGTGTATTACACCACCTAAAATTGTGTTTGCTCTCCTGCAGCTGAAGAATGATTGTACAGATGCTGTTATATACAAACGATTTTTCATGGAAATTCAAGACAGGTACCGTGATTACATTCCTGTTTATACAGACGGATCACGGGATGGGAATTCTGTGGTTTGTGCTACACTTTTCCCATCAGACACAATACTTTCCATGATACTACCTGACTCGGCATCAATCTTTAGTGCTGAATTTGTGGCAGTCATTAAAGCCTTAGAAGAAATCAAGGATTCGACTGCATGCAAATTTATTATTTTTACTGACTCACTTTTGTGTGTCCAAACTTTACGCAGTATGAAGCTGGACCATCCCTTAATTGGGATGGTGATGCGAAAGTGTGTCTATTTATCCATTGCCAATAGAGACATTGTATATTGTTGGCATCAGACGTAATGAAAAGTGAGATTCTGCTGCCAAGTCTGCTCTGCTTTGGATTTGACTTACGTTGGGGTTGGTGTGCCATATACTGATTGTAAACATAGTATTAACCAATTTATCTTTTTGGCTTGGCAAAATGATCGGGACAGTGCGGTTGCGAACAAGCTTCATGCTATTCTGCTATCATGGTGTCGTTAAACATCTAATCTAATTGTCGAAACGGAAAACAGCCCAGCAAGTTCTCCAACGGTTTTCATATTTAGTCGATGGTTGTACCCGCTACTTAAATTCGTTGGACAACTGGCATACATTTGTTGTAGAACTAGAATCATTTGCAATATAACACAAAGGCTTTGAACGCATTAACATGTTTTATTTAATTAAATGAATTCATAAATCGTAATACCTAATTATAACATACATGTAGTACGTATAGAATTTGTTAAAGGGACATTCCTGAGTTTGCTGCATTGTAAGATGTTTCCGACTAATAAAATATTTCTACGATTAAACTTACATATTAAATATATTTTTTTGTTTAGAATATTAGTGTCTGTATATTCAATGTGTTTCTGGTCATCTTAATATTTGTAAGAAGCCCAAACTGGATTTTGTCTTCAAATAATTTCGTACGTAAGAAAAAACCGGTTTTAGGAAATAAAATGAAATTTAACCTAATACAAATATTAGAACGATTAGAAACACTTTTAATATACAGCCACTAATATTTTATTCAGAAAACATATTTGATATGTAATTACAGTCGTCAAAAAATCTCTGTTAGCCCATAACATCTTCAAAATTGCAGCAAACTCAGGAATGTCCCTTTAAGCGAGTTTGTTATTGTAACGTTATGGCGTATTGCGATGAGATTCAGCTCCGACTGCCTACTAGTGTATCTTTCGGTGACACCGGATGGACTGACACTCACAGCAGGTAGGTAACAGGATCGTATCGAAGACAATTCTTCTGTTAAGTGGTCGGTTTTCGCAGTAAGCCCACAAACTCACACGTCTGTATGTAGTGATGCAGCGGTTTTCAAACTCGCCGTAGTAATGGGTATTCTTGCAATTCTTGCAAAATTGATTCCTGTAGGGGTGAAACAATAATAATAATAAAATCTACATGTAAATAATTTCTCTCTCTCTCTCTCTCTCTCTCTCTCTCTCTCTCTCTCTCTCTCTCTCTCTCTCTCTCTCTCTCTCGCATTTATTATAGTTTGACACCCACTAGTCGATGTATTTTTCGTGCTGGGGTGTCGTTAAACATTCATTCTCTCTCCCTCCCCTCTCAATGTATATTTAGTTAGGCAGATACTAAGTGTGAATGTATATATATATATATATATGTATATGTATGTATGTATGTATGTACGTACTTACGTACGTTATATTACGTAATGAAAATATCTGTATTCTTATTGATCAAAACCCAGTCACATGACCTTCCGTAAATATAGAATATCAGGTTATTACGTTTTGATATCGTGGTTATTTGGCGAGGTTTAGATAACGGTGTAATAGGCGAGCTTCGTTTTACCTGTTCCATGTCACGTAGCATACACATTGTAAAAACAAAACGGTTCACAACCACTTTATTAATGCCTGGAAAAGCTGGAAACTTACTTGCATCTGACGAAGGTCATCAGTCCTTGTTGGGCGAGCGCCCAACACTGTCCCCTGTTCGCCGGAATGGCACTGAAGTAGCTGCGAAGGGACAATTGCGTCTTAGTACATGCGCTTATAACTTTCCTAGCCTGGAGTACAGAATGAGAAATATGAAATGGTAATAATCCTCAATAGCATTATTGTTAGCATCGCAGGTCCAGCATCATTATAACGTCAACCATGGATACACAGCTCACTGCTGTGGGATTATCATACCGATTTTATTTACTAAGTAGCAACCATGAAGTTAATGGCCGCAACTCTAAACGCGTTTTATCATTTTAACAAAAACGCAACTCCGAATACCTACATGTAGATTCTGACTGTACGAACATTAACGACTCAATTAATCGTCAGACATCGATAGTGTTCGTTAACTAGGATGATAAGTGGATTACTGTACCTTTGATTCAAATCAAAAGTGGTAAAATTAGTTTCCCAAATATAGGAGTTGTAACCCTTTATCAGCCATTAACACTATTTATAAGTGTATCTTATTATATGTAACAGTTTAAAGATCCTAAAGTATTATATTATGTTGTTTTATTATTTTTATGTACACAAACAATGTTTTACCCTTGGCATGTGTTGTTCTAATTGTAAACAAGGGGCTGGCAATAAAATAATAACAGAAAAATAGTTTAAAGATCCGATTTATGGAAATAACATAAATATAAACCACCGTAAATAAAATAATTGATTTATTAAAGTAATTATGATTTACCGGGATTTTTATTCCAAGGGATTTAACTTTTGAAATTATCGCCACTATTATAAACAAGACTGACTGATGCCAAAAATAAAATAAATAAATGGCAAAACAGATTTAATGGGCATAAATCATTTTAAAGGGATATCCCCGAGTTTGCTGCATTGTAAGATGTTTCCGACTAATAAAATATTTCTACGATTAAACTTACATATTAAATATATATTTTTGTTTAGAATATCAGTGTCTGTGTATTCAATGTGTTTCTGGTCGTCTTAATGTTTGTAAGAAGCCCAAACTGGATTTTGTCTTCAAATAATTTTTTAGGAAATAAAATGAAATTTTAATATACAGCCACTAATATTTTATGCAGAAAAATATACTAGTATTCGATATTTAATTCCAATCGTTAAAAAGTCTCTTTTAGTCGATAACATCTTAAAAATTGCAGCAAACTCAGGAATGTCCCTTTAAGTCTAGATTTAACTAAATAGTTCTGGGCCACATGTTTTCAATGTTACAGTTGAAAACAAAAATTTAAATTTCATACATAAACATAACAGTTTGGTACATTTACAATTTGAAAATGAAATACATGTACTTAAGATATACATTAAATAAAGATAATGCAATTTGTTCATATATGAATATTTAGAATTTACATTTATTTACCTATAATTACCAAATTAATTTTCACCGACAGAACATAATGAGTCCGTAGTAACGTCTCTTGCTCTAGTTGGTTTGTTAATCTCATAACAAAACAGCTTCAAAGCGTGAATTGATACGTTAGTTAACAATGTTTATCTTCAGTTTTAAAAATTAAAATGCTAACAATTTTTGGCAGGAACAACATATGTACTGTGGCCAGTATTAATGATGGTTAATTAGTTTTAAAGCTAATGTCCGCTATTAAACAATAATAAAAACAGCTCTTTCAATGCTTTCTGCATATTAAAATACTCTACATAAAATAGTTGTTTACCTACCGTGGGTTTCTGCCAGAGGGTACGGAAGGTAAAATTACATGTATGTACCCGAAAATCTTACAAATTAATGCATACATTTTGTTTTAATTTTTAGATAGATTATATTAAGAGAATTGCTGTCTAAAATTTGTAAAATGACATAAAATGCGATATCCAATAACAAAATCCATTTCAAATCCATAACCAATATGGGCACCTTTTAATATAATTATTCAGTTTTTATTACGTACACTCAAATTATTTCCTGGCAGAAAACCTGCTACCTTTGGCAGGGGTTGAAACAATTAGTCACCTAATTTTCTCCATAAAATTAATCACTTTTTGCACCAGAAATTTTAAAGTAAAAATTAAAATAGTTACCACTGGGAATAAGCATCATATATTATTTTGTTTTACCTGTAATATTTTTTTGACCAGGACTTCCCTCTTCCTCCATGAATGATTAAATACAAATAACACTGCATATATTGTAATTATTTTTGTTCCCCACTAATATATAATAACAAATGTGTTTTAAGTGGATATGTGGTGCAAACTACCTGAAACAGTTGGTTCGAAATCATGATTACACAGTTCCATCGATAAAAGGATCTGGCTCCTAGCCTCAGCCTCTACATATTATTGACATTTGTACAGACCTATAGGAACGATATTTGGTGTGTGTGTGTGTGTGTGTGTGTGTGTGTGTGTGTGTTGGGGCGGGGTACAGTCTTTAGTGAGGGATACAAGCTAGATTTTCATCTTTTTCATATAGAGTAGGGAAAAGTTACAACATACTATTTCGACCTCAAGTGAGAAGTGAGGGAGGAATAACAAGTCTCTAGACCCCCCCCCCCCCCCCCGCCCGTTTCTACATACCGAATGTATTGTATATTAATGAATACAAAGACTACATAATGATATCGTTGAATTGTGACCTCTTTTCTGGCAGATATGCATACATACTACCTAACTTAACACGAAGATGGCTACCTTACCCATGACAATATGCATGGACCGTAACTGGAAATAATTGAACAAAAAAGAATATATACATAATAAATAAATAAATTAGCACTCCCACCACCCAAACCTGAATGTGAATTCACTTATAGTAACTCACATGGGATCGACTGTTGGCACTGTCGGAGCGGTGGGGTCCGGTCGCATACGACTCAAGCAGTTTGCCAAGTTAAAGATATTTGCACATGGATTTGCTGAAGCGCTGGCAAAAACAAAATACAAAATAATAAAAAGAATAGCGCCACCATATCCAACGGATATCTAAAAGTCAGACACAGGTGGAGGCCGGCACAAGAGACAAGAATGAATGAATGAATGAATGTTTAATGACACCCCAGCACGAAAAATACATCAGCTATTGGGTGTCAGACTATGGTAAATGCAAAAACATTAAATGATGATCAACATCAATATAAACATTCAACAGTTAAATTAAAACACAATGTAAAGAACTGTGCACAAAATACAAATATCACAGACAGATACAATTAAAATTTAGAATAAAAGTCAGTATCATGTAAAAATTGTAAAACAAATTCTGGATGGAATCGAAATGAATGAATGAATGTTTAACGACACCCCAGCACGAAAAATACATCGGCTGTTGGGTGTCAAACTATGGTAATGCAAACAAATAAAGGGATGATCAACATCAATACAAGAATTCAAGATTTAAATAAAAACAGTGTAAAGAACTGCAAAAATACAAATATCACAGATAGATACTGACGTTTACTCAAACTTTCAATTGCATCTCGAAGACAACAAGGGGATTTGTGCTGTATTGGCCATTCTCAAAGAGAATGTTACACCCCTGCACCACAGTGAGGTTACAGCACGCGCAGGGGAATGATTCCATCACATTTCTCTGACTAAATATATCTTTCCGAGTTTCTTTAAAATGCTTACACTCCACCAAAATGTGGCGCACCGTCAGAAGACACTGACAGTACTCACACTGAGGTGGAGGATCAGTCTTCAAGATAAATGAATGGGTCAAGTATGTATGACCGATGCGAGCACGACACAAGACTATTGTATCCTTCCTGCACTGTATAGGAGGACTGCCACTCTCCCAAGACTGGCTTGATAGAATGAAGCTTGTTCGCAATCGCACCGTCCCAGTCATGTTACCAAGTCGCAAAAGATAAATTCGTTGATATTATGTTTAAAATCAGTATACGGCACACCAACCCTGGCATGAGGCAAATCCAAAGTAGGCGTGGCAGCTGAATCTGCATTTTCATTACCACTGATGCCAACATGGCTGGGCACCCAACAAAATACAATAACTCTATTGGCAATGGATAAAAAGACACTTTCGTATCACCATCCCAATTAAGGGATGATCCAGCTTCATATTGCGTAAAGCTTGGAGACACGAATGTGAGTCGGCAAAAATAATAAATTTGGATGCAATTGAATCCCAATCTGATTAAAATTAGCTCTATTGGGTCTACCAGTAGATCTAACAGCATTGCGTGGACTCCCATGTCCAGTTGACATTTCATCTATAAATAACAAATTAAATATCGACCAATTACACTTCGCCTTTTATAGCGTTACTCGAGAGCATACAAATTCTAAAAATATCGGGGGAGACTATTTATACAATAGGCGAACTTGTTGATCTATTTCAACACAGGGGGAAAAGTGCAGTAATAAACTCTGGATTGTATACTAGTATAAAAAGATTTTATGGCTATACCATCACGGTTTTGTTCTTTTTCGTCTTGAAACTAATTTTATATCAAATTTTATATTGCAGTTAGTTTCCAGTATACTTCGTAATTCACCCGAATCATTTCGTATTCACTCGGCATAATCCCGAATGTTTTCACATTCTTTTCAAATCACTGGCATGATTTTGCAAGTAAGGCTTTGATTGGTCGAATGAAAGATCAACTGGACATGAGCTGCAACGGGCTGCTGTTAGATCCACATGTAATAGTGGAGCTAATTTTAATTAGATTGATCGAATCCTTGATTTCTTCTAAGGCTTTAATGACTGCCCAAACTTCAGCACTAAAGATCGATGCCGAGTCAGGAAAGGATTGCGTCTGATGGAATAACTGCAGCCCAAGCTACAGAATTCCCACCTCGTGATCCATCTGTATAAACAGGAATGTAATCACGGTACTTGTCTTTAATTTCTATGAAAAATTACTTATATACAACAGCATCTGTACGATCTTTCTTCAGAAAGAAAGAAAAAAAATGTTTTATTTAACGACGCACTCAACACATTTTATTTACGGTTATATGGCGTGAGACATATGGTTAAGGACCACATAGATTTTGAGAGGAAACCCGCTGTCGCCACTACATGGGCTACTCTTTCCGATTAGAAGCAAGGGATCTTTTATTTGCGCTTCCTACAGGCAGGATAGCACAAACCATGGCCTTTGTTGAACCAGTTATGGATCACTGGTCGGTGCAAGTGGTTTACACCTACCCACTGAACCTTGCGGAGCACTCACTCAGTGTTTGGAGTCGGTATCTGGATTAAAAATCCCATGCCTCGACTGGGATCCGAACCCAGTACCTACCAGCCTGTAGACCGATGGCCTAACCACGACGCCACCGAGGCCGGTGATCTTTCTTCAGATGCGCAATATCAAACACAATTTTAGGTAGTGTAATAAACCAAAGTGGTAAAACAAAATATTAGGTAAAGAAGACACGACAGACTGCAACAACGTTTCTCTTTAGTTTTATTAGAATTACCCAGGATGGACCCGGCGTTCTGTAAAAGGTTTGTCAACCTAAAATCATATCTACATATATCTAGGATCACATTCTAAGTGGATAACCTTGTCAACAAGCTACTGGAAACGTGAAGGACCCTGTTAGATAGGGTGTGCAGACAGAAGGTCAACGGAGTGTGTGTGTGAGAGTGAGAGTGAGAGAGAGAGAGAGAGAGAGAGAGAGAGAGAGAGAGAGAGAGAGAGAGAGAGAGAGAGAGAGAGAGAGAGAGAGAGAGAGAGAGAGAGAGAGAGAGAGAGAGAGACAGACAGACAGACAGACAGACAGAGAGAGAGAGACAGAGAGAGAGACAGAGAGAGAGAGAGAGAGAGAGTGTGAGTGAGTGAGTGAGTGAGTGTGTTTATGTATGTATTAGGGTTGCGAAAATCGAGTTCCTTGCTCATTACTAAATTTGGAATAAATATAGAATGTTTCAGTTGGTTGTATGGCTGATTAGCCATTTTGATAAAATAATCGAGTTACTGGTATTTAAAAACAAAATATCATCACCCATATTCTGTTGTTGAGAAAATCATATACACATTTAGTGCTGTCAAATGTATGCAAAGTGTTTTGATTGATCAAATGAAAGGCTATATAATACTAAGTTTCTGGGGTTGTTTTTTTCACAAATTATGTATAATCTGAAAGTTGACATTTTGACCTGGGTACCATTTTGATATTTGACATTTTTTTCCAATGACATTTTGACCGTTGACATTTTGTCCTACATCCGTTAAATATGATGCCCATGTGTGAAATTTACGTAGCGTTTTCTACTTGCCTATAGTCAGTCTCTGATTTTTTTTATTGATTTTTTTCTAAAGAACCCAATGGTGCTGACGGATTTTTGATAAGGTGTGTCCAACATAATACCTTGGACCCCTCAATGTTTTGCTTTGCTGGAGGTCAACATAAAAACTTACCCCTTATATATGTAAAGGTTGTTGATTTTGGATATGTCTTGCATCGATTTATATCAATTCAAGGATGGCCAATACAATAAAATAACTTTTAAAATCCAAAATGGCCGCCATTATGATCAATATTCAAAATGGATGCCAAATTAGTGAAATGTTCACCAAATATATTTGGAATTCCTTTAATGTTTTTATCTTGTATATATATTGCCACAGCTTTGTAGCAAATTGATAGTCGGAATATTTGATCTCAGTCAAATCTTACTAAAACTGGGGGAATGGGATCACTTTCGTTTTCACAAATGATACTAACAAACAACCCAAAACAAGACTCTTTCTTGATTACTTGTTGTCTGGTCTTTTACATATCGACAGTACATCTATATCACAACAGATGCCCAGTATAGATATTTGTTTTCAAATACATGCAGTCCAGATACATACGTCTCTGACCTTCGTTAATTCCACAAATAAGCTGATCCAAGGTTTGCACTGCTTATTATCTAAGTTTCGTCGAGTCATGCAGGCACATGTCTCACAGTTGATTATATTGATGTGTACATACTGGTACTTATACTTGTTATTGCTGTCAACTGCAGGGACTATCAACATTGAAAAGAGGGATAATATACCACAATGTCTAGGCATTGACGGTACACCTTATTAATGCCTACCAGGTTTCCATGTGGCAACTAGTGGAGACTATACCCACCTATTATTAGGGATTTTCATGATGCAGAAAAGTCATGACCGAACATTCTTACTGACTAGTTGGGGTCAATGTATACATGCGGATACGGTGATATGGTATACAACTGACCCAAAAGGAAAAAAAAAAGAAACACATGGGCAAAGTCGGTACATCATGCTATTTCCTTACAAAGGGAGAAAGATGCAATTCACACTTATGAAACACTTGACTCCAGACAAACATTTACTGATATATACAATTCTGCGCATGCATCTTGTCACACACCCCTCGGTGGCGTCGTAGTTAGGCCATCGGTTTACAGGCTGGTAGGTACTGGGTTCGGATCCCAGTCGAGGCATGGGATTTTTAATCCAAATACCGACTTCAAACCCTGAGTGAGTGCTCCGCAAGGCTCAATGGGTAGGTGTAAACCACTTGCACCAACCAGTGATCCATAACTGGTTCAACAAAGGCCATGGTTTGTGCTATCCTGCCTGTGGGAAGCGCAAATAAAAGATCCCTTGCTGCTAATCGGAAAGAGTAGCCCATGTAGTGGCGACAGCGGGTTTCCTCACAAAATCTGTGTGGTCCTTAACCATGTGTCTGACGCCATATAACCGTAAATAAAATGTGTTGAGTGCGTCGTTAAAACATTTCTTTCTTTCTTTGCATATATATATACTGTTAGTCTATAGTCCTTGCCACAGGGAACACCATTTTCGTGCTATGGTATTTACTACAATTTATTTACTTCTGGGTCGATTGCGGGGGGGGGGGGAGGGAATTTCCAAAACACTTTTACTTTTCTTGTTACGTCAAATCAAACTAATACTATTGAAAAAACAATGTTCATGGAGGCCGGGAAGGACTATAGGTGATCATTTTATTTTTGTATTATCCATGTTTAGTAATTTTTTTAAGCTTCGTTGTGTATTTTCAGTTAACTGATACAATACTGTGACAATAAATATAAAAAATGATATTAACGAGATTTAAAATGGATTTGGTGAAACCATTAGAAAATTACTCTATTTTCGAGGCCATTTTGAATTTTGAGCAGTATGGCGGCCATCTTGGATTTTAAACATTATTTGATTGAATTGGCCATCCTTGAGTTGATATACTTTGATACAAAAAGTCACCGAATCGACCAACATTTATATATATAACTTTTGGTGTTGAGCCCCCAGCAAACATTTGCTGTGCGTGTGTGTGTGTGTGTGTGTGTGTGTGCGGAGGGGGTTCCGAGTGGTCATATTGGAAACATTTTTTTTCTCAAATAGGTGAGCACCATCGGATTTCTTGGAAAAAGTCAATTTGGAATGAATTTCAAAGATAAAGTGAACATTTTCCAAAAAGATGACAAATCCGAGACCGACTACTGAGCAAATGAAAAACACTGGGCGAATTTCGCAGAGGGCCATCATATTTAACAGCGACGTACACATTTCGCGAGGTTGTCCACCAGAGCAGAACCTTATTACATTATTGATGGTAAAGCTATCTTACTATTCCATTGTTGTAAATACTGGTCGTTTTGTCTTAATTTTCCTTGATTAAGAAGTATTTTTATGGATGAATAGTTCAATGGCATCCAAACATTTGTCATAGCTAGCTGGCTAAATGTATCTTCGACCATTTTTATCAATTTATAACTATATTAATTAAGAGAAGAGTCGTATAACATTAATTCATGCAGTAAAAACGATGATTTTGTTTGTTTACCAGATACGATACGGGCCCAAAAACGTATAATTGTATATTGAATAATTAGTTTAAGAGGTCTTCTTCCTAGTTCTGCATATAACTTGAATAGTGGGATGCCTTTTGTAACTGGTAGAAAGTGTCTTAAGAATTTTATATGAATAGTTCCAATGATATCGATGTTTTCGTAACCCATATTTCTTATCCGTATAAGAGTTCAATCGAGTCAACTAGGTTTAATTTGCATTCTACTGGAAAGTTTTTTTCTTTAGATTTAGATAGACCAAAGTACATTGCTTTTGTTGGCTTTGAATTAGCTTCTCTTTTTTTTGGCTTACATTTATTTAGTTTTAAAAGTAAGACCTAGGTATTTACATTCTTTTACATTTTCAAGCACATGATTTCCAAGTGTCAAAACGTTCTTGTAGTCATTACTGGTGCTATTCAAAATTATAATTTTAGTTTTATGTACATTTACTTTGAGTTTATATTTATTGCAATATTGCGAAAAGACATTTAGGGATTGCTGTAGTCAGAGGCGTTTGATGCGAGAACCGCAGTATCGTCAGCATATAATAAACATAAAAAGAAAAGATCTGTTTCAGGAAGGAAGGTAATGTTTTATTTAACGACGCACTCAACACATTTTATTTACGGTCATATGGCGTCAGACATATGGTTAAAGACCACACATATATTGAGGGAGTTAATCCGCCGTCGCCACTTCATGGGCTACTCTTTTCGATTAGCAGCAAGGGATCTTTTAAATGCTCCACCCCACAGACAGGCTTGCACATACCACCACATTTGATGTACCAGTCGTGGTTTTATCTGTATCCAGAGATACCCCAGTACAATTTTGGCGTTTTAAGTAATTACCTAGGTTGTGATCCTAGGTATATGTAGATATGATTTTAGGTGGCAAACCTTTTACAGCACGCCAGGTCCGTTTTTCCATTTTGCCCCCCTGGGTGATATCCAGAAGAGTGTGTAAAGTTGTTCACATCTTTTTTATATAAATGTAGTCATAATGAAAACAGACGGTTCTCAAAGACCCACAAATATAATAAACTCAGTACCAGTTATTAACACGTTTGTCTCTCGAGAAATAATTAAATTATGTCACTCAGGACATAAATGTGATAATAACTGGTAACTCGTTTATTATTCCCTGTCTCTCTATATAGCTCAAATATTGTTAAAATAGCAACAGACTCAAAACTGTAAGTAAACAAAATGCGACGCGAAAATCTAAATAAAAGTGTATCTACTTCTGTTTACTTAAAAATGTGGACAATATATCAACCGTCTTGCTCCTATACCTCAAACATGTTTATACATGAGGGAATCATTTTCGTTTTCTACCCATTTCCCTCTTATTTTGTCCTTTGGTTCATTATCCGTCAGTACTGCCATGCAGTAAACAAAACGTACATATAAAATGAATGAATGAATGTTTAACGACACCCCAGCACGAAAAATATATATTGGGTGTCTCGTACATATAGATACAATTTCATTTACCTTTTGGCGTCGTATTTTATTACTTACAATTTTGAATATTTTCAATGAATATGGCACATATGATATCCATCTAGTAAAGGGCATAAATATTAAAATTACAATCCTGATACGTTTTAGTCAATTCCATATTGAGTAGGGTTATCGTGTTTTTTAAAAATATACTCTTAAAAAAAAGTAGGGGAACTCTAATAAGAATTTACAATTGCCAAATTTAGGTACAGTAGCTGTGGGGAATGGTTATATGGTAATAGTGAATTAATTGGGGAAACTTTACAACCGGTAGTTCAGTATTACAGTAGCTTTTATGAACACCAAAGATCTTGAAGGACGATTGGGGTCAGAAGTGAAATTTGAAAGTTGACGGGTTTTTTTTTATCACAAATTCAAACAATGAAAAAAAAAGAAAAAGAAGTGTTTTATTTAACGACGCACTCAACACATTTTATTTACGGTTATATGGCGTCAGACATATGGTTCAGGACCACACAGGTTTTGAGAGGAAACCCGCTGTCGCCACTACATGGGCTACTCTTCCGATAGGCAGCAAGGGATCTTTTATTTGCGCTTCCCACAGGCAGGATAGCACAAACCATGGCCTTTGTTGAACCAGTTATGGATCACTGGTCGGTGCAAGTGGTTTACACCTACCCATTGAGCCTTGCGGAGCACTCACTCAGGGTTTGGAGTCGGTATCTGGATTAAAAATCCCATGCCTCGACTGGGATCCGAACCCAGTACCTACCAGCCTGTAGACCGATGGCCTGCCACGACGCCGGTCAAACAATGAAAATAACTAAAAACAACACAGTAACAACTGTATGATCAACAGAATGAAAAAGATTGACAGAAATAATGTTCCACAGTGTCTAATGGGCCTTCCTGGAAATTGTTAAAATCGAGAATGACACCCCAAGCACGTGTACGGGGCAACTGCGTGATGCATGTGCAAACTATGGAATGTGTTTTGGTGTGTTGATAAACAGACCTGAACGTTCTTTACTAGGATGTCTGTGGTCAAAACTTATAACATTAATATTTCAGGTTCCCCTACTTTTTTTAAAGAGTATATATTAAATGCTGAACAACTGCTAAAAATAGACGGATCCCAACATAAAATGCAGAATCTGATATCATTCGTTATTAACATTGACGTCACAGATCATCATAACGGTATCTACGTTACTCCAGATCCATTACACAGTACACAGCTCAGGATCAAGGCATTAGATTACCTCAACGATTTTACTAGTGCTAATGGTGATTTCAGTCCTTAACACACACACACACACACACACACACACACATTATACCTTGGTTGGATATAAGCACGAACATTAAATGAAATGGGATAGACTGATTAATTAAAATATTATAACTCACATGCCGCCCTGTATCTCTTGGTTTATTTGAACTCTGGAAAAGAAAAGACACGACGTGTTCTAGAACAGACAAAAAGAAAGAAAATATAGAAAAGACAGGCCACCAGACGGCTAAAAAGGCAGTCAGGTGAATAGGCGGACACAGAAAGAAACCCAACAACCATACTAGACAAAAGCCACTGTTACTAACTGCTTAATGTAAACGTATATTCACCTTGGATACCCGTCTGCAAGGTCGCTCCATCTGTAAATGTCATCATAAAATGTCTGGTTCGGACAAATGCGATAACCACCGCTTCCATAACCATTTTTAAAGTAACCGCCATTCTTGTTGTAACCATTGTCACCACCATAATTGTCATAACCACTGCCTCCATCATAATTTAGGTAACCGACGTTTCCGCCATATCTTGGGGTAGCACTGTTTCCACCACGTGTAGGGTAACCACTGCCTCTAACATGCGTAGAATACTCATTAGCTCTACCATAAGTGGAGTAAACATTGCGTCCACCATGACTAGGATAACCGACATTTTCATCCTGACTTGAATAAACATCATTTTGACCATGTGTAGGGTAGCCCCTGCCTCTAATGTGTGTAGAATAACCATTGGCTGTACCGTGCGTAGGGTAAACACTGCGTCCACCACCAATATTGTTGTAACCACTACTACTACCATGATTGGAGAAGCCCTTGTTGACACCATAGGGACTGTTTTTACCACTTCTAAGATATGGACTCCGTTTATAGTTGTAACCACCTCGTTTACCGCCATAGCCTACAGGACTGCGATTGCTGGGTACCCCGTGTCTGTTGTAGACAACGTTACTTCCTCTGCTGTAACCATCGATCCTTGGAATGCCACCGCGATTGCCAAAGGAAAACGCAGAGTGTGAATACTTCTTCGGCTTGCCCCATGCCAAATTCGTCGTTCCATTGGACGTGTTAGCCACAACCATGAGTGCTAGAAGCACCATGCAGCAGACAGAGAACGAATGCTACAAAACAAAGTAATGTCTTAAAGGTGCTATATCATAGTTGCATGTGAACATCTGTGATCAAGATTCTCCAATAAAATTATTTTGTTATAATAATTTATGGGCATATAGTTGAAGGTGGAGTCTTTAAATTTTAAAGTAGAATTTAATTTTAAAAATTGTATTTGCAATAGCGGTCATTATGCAACTTTGAGATAGCACCTTTAATACCGGTAAAATAGATCACACACTCAGAATGGTTCTTGATATTTTGCTCAAAAGTTACTTAGAAATGTCTACAAATATTTTTTTAAGAGGGATATGGGTAAACCGTCATTAGAGATGGCGCATCACATATTGCAACAGTGAATTTGACACATGTCGATCAAGATTTGTTAGTCTGTTCCAATAAAGTGCACAAATCACCTGTTTACTAATATATTTCTTTTAATTTCAAGAGTACATCAATGAGAGCCCAAAACAATTAAATGCTAAATTAGGTAGAGTAACATTAAATATATATTTCCAACACCATTTTTTTTAGTAATTTTATTAAAGGGACATTCCTGAGTTTCTGATTAATAAAACTTTCCTACGATTAAACTTACATATTAAATATGTTTTCTTGTTTAGAATATCAGTGTCTGTATATTCAATGTGTTTCTGGTCGTCTTGGTATTTTTAAGAAGCCCAAACTGGATTTTGTCTTCAAATAATTTCGTACGTACGACAAAAACAATATTTCAAGAAATAAAATGTAATTTAACGTAGTACAAATATTAGAACCATCAGAAACACATTTAATGTACAGCCACTAATATTTTATGCAGAAAAATATATTTGATATGTAATTACAATCGTTAAATGTCTCTGTTAGTCGATAACATCTTAAAAATTGCAGCAAACTCAGGAATGTCCCTTTAAATCCTGAAAATTAAATGCACATATTTTGCTTTTTCTGAGTTGCTATTGGATTTTGTCATTTCTGTCAAATGAAAAAGGAAATGAATAATTTATCATTTAATATATAACTATTTATTTCACATATTACGCAACCGCTTTTCTCGTTTATTTTGTATTTATAAACATGTACTTCATACTTTATTAACGTTCTTACTATGTAGTTATTTCAGTCATTATTAAGAAACAAAACTCAATGTTAGATCGAGTGTTAGTCAGTAGACAGCTCATAGCTACCGACGTGTTATCAATGATTGAACATCGATCAGATTAGATATAGTTTCTACAATGTATTTGTATTGCATATATCTTATTTTTATTAATATATTTGAAAACAATTGGTGTATCTTTGTTCTTTGAAAACAAATTCTGTGTCATTACACATTTAACGCTCACACGGAGGCGTGTCAAAATTCTAACGTGAAACATTTTGTTCTGGGCCTAAATCTATGACTAAACAACAATTGTTATTACTACTTACAGTGCAACTAATATAGTTTGATGTACACATATTTCATTCTTGTTTTGTCCTTAAATTTATCATCTTCCATAATGATGAAATTTTCTTCATGAAATAGAATGAATGAATGTTTAACGACACCCCAGCACGAAAAATGCATCAGCTATTGGGTGTCAAACTATGGTAAAATGCAATAACAATGTGATGATCAACATCAATATAAAAATTCAACAGTTAAATTAAAACAGTGTAAAGAACTCATGAAATAGATGTCAAACATATGTAAAGCAACGATAGGTATAATTGCTAACTAAACACACATTTTATTTTTGCCAAAAAATATACATTTTGTAAGCATACATACATATTTATATATAAAATAATATAATGTGCACACTGCGGGGAATGGTATGTAACATCGGGTTACAATCAATAAAATTCTATAGTAAATGGGTATTGCATGCATAGCAATAATATACAGTATAATAAGATATGTCATGTGTCAATGTTGTCTGTTCTATGCGTGGTAGCAGTGTTCAATTACTTACACAATTTAATTAGCTGTTTTGAATTGTCGCTGGACAGTATTTGCGTTAATTTAAATGTTGATGGTTTATTGTAATAAAAAGGTTTAACATATTTATCTCTTATGTTACTGAAGAAAGGACACACTAGAACAAAGTGATATTCGTCTTCTACTACATTCATATTGCACAGACGAAAAATTATATTATTCCTGTCAATATTGTGGTATCTGTCCGTTTCTATAAAGAGATTATGGGCAGATTTAATCTATATTTACTCAAAATATGTTTGTATTTCAAGGCAATAGGTTTCTGAAGATAAGGTTGTAAGCAATAATTATTAACAAAGAATTTGTATAACAGACATTTTGTTGAATTGTTGAATACAGCATACATAGATTGTATAAATTGATCGGTCATTCTCTGTTTGAATAGTGATATAAATGTATTGCGATTTTCTACATTTTGATTATACCATATAAGACCAAAACCATTAGTGAGAAGCAGGTCTCTTATTTGACTAACCCAGTTAACAGAACGTGGTTTTCTTATGCACTCGTCATATAGGGTGTTATAACACTCTTTCAAAATACAGTTATCTGTATTCAACAAATTTATCCAATATTTAACCATACGGATGTTCCTACTTATGTACAAAGGTGATCTACCTAATTCAAAATAGATCATCATGTTAGTAGTGCTCCTTTTCACGCCTAAAATACGTTTACAGAATTGTAAATGTAGGATCTCGTGACTATTTGCTTTGTTAAAACCCCAAACTTCACAGCCATAATTTAAAATACTGCTAACATATGTATCAAACCGTGATGGTAATGTTTCTGCATTTAAGAAATAGTTACTAGTTTTACCAAATAGAGCAGCCATAGTTTTTTTTTACCTTGGTTGCATATTACCTTCTGAGCGGTATTAAATTTTCCATTATAATGAAGACAGACCCCAAGATAGTTCAAACTGTCAACAATTTCCAAATCGGTTTCGTGATATGTCCACCTTTCTTCAGGTTTCACATTTCCACCTTTTCTGAATACTACAATTATACATTTATTAATATTTACTTTTAAATTGGTATTTGAATATATATACAATGTGTCTAACATATTCTGCAATTCAGACGCACTTTCGGAGAACAATACTGTATTATCGGCATACATCAGTAGACAGAGATGAAGCATATTGAACTGGTATAGTCAGTCGGTGGAATTTAACAGTTCCGTTTCTAGATCGTTAACAAATAAAGAAAACAAGAATGGCGAAAGAGCTTCTCCCTGAATTAGACCGGATTTGTACCAGAAGGATTCAGATATGTTTCCCTGATATTTCACACATGATTTTATCTGACCATACATTGATTTTACAACATTTACAAGCTTGCTATTTAATCCTAATTTATAATTTTTTAGCCACAATGCCTTATGCTATGCCAATGCCTGTATCAAATGCTTTACTAAAGTCAACGAAAGCACAATAGTCTTTTCTTACTGCCAAGCAGAGCAAAAATAGCGTCAACTGTGCTAAAACCGGGCTTAAACCCAAACTGTGCATCAGATATAATATTGTAGGTTGAACTCACATTCAGTGATCTATTGTTTAAAATTGTTGTGACTCATGAGAGTGATACCTCTATAATTATTTACACCGTTTGTATCACCCATTTTAAACACAGGAATAATTGTATCATTGCACCAATTTTCTGGAAAGATGCCAGAGTTTAAAATAACTTTTAAAAAGTTTACATAGTATATATAGGTAGCATTATATGTAGCCGCAGATGTAAATTTAAGACGTTTTTGTTTTGTTGTTTAAATGGGCCCCTGATCTCTGGAAAACAATAGTTTGTTTGAACACTCACTATGTATAACTAGTTCATATATCGGGTCTAAAGCTATATATTTTAGTGACTATTTACACCAAAATGAATGAATGAATGAATGTTTAACGACACCCCAGCACAAACAATATATCGGCTATTGGGTGTCAAACTATTGTAATGGGTGAAACTATTTACACCAGTACACTTACAACTCCAACTTTTATTATACTTTTAAGTATGCATTTTTTTTTTTTTTTTTTTGGTGTTCTGACATCTTGGAAACACAATTTAATAATAAATGAAAAAACTATAAAATAATATATAAAAAATAATAATTGTAGACACGATTATAATTACTAAAATCAAGCTAACCTTTGTATGTTATATTTCTTCAGATTTACACGTTTAGTTGAATATCCTTGTCTGCATATTTTGTTCATACGTCAGTTGTTTTTTAACTTGCCAGTAGAGGCTTCTGACATTAATATCTTACTCAGATTCTCGCATTTTTAATCTGGTGCTTGAAGCAAATGAGAACCCCCTGCGTATGTTACAATGTACACGTCAAAATACATTTGTCAGTCGTACAATGCACACATTTTTGTTTTTAACGTAAAATAGCCAATAAGGATAAAAACAATTTGGAGCAAATATATATTCTTCTAGAAAATTAAAATTTAAGTAATATTTATGTAAATATATATATATATATATATATATATATATATATATATATATATATATATATATATATATTTAAAAAAATGCAAAACACCGTATTCGAACAACATGTTAAACATTGATGCAATACCGTGCACAACGTCATAATAATTCCCTTGTGAAAACACAGATATGAAAAAAGCACACAAATCGCACGCGGAATCGCGTTAGTGGAATGAATGAATGAATGAATGTTTAACGACACCCCAGCACGAAAAATACATCGGCTATTGGGTGTCAAACTATGGTAAAATGAAACAACAGTGTGATGAGCATCATCAATATAAAAATTCAACAGTTGAATAAAAACACAGTGTAAAGGACCGTGTAAAAATGCAAATATCACAGATATATATATATAATTAAAATTTTGAATAAAATTCAGTATCACGTAAAAATTGTAAAATAAGTTCTGGATGGAATCGAAAGGATTCCATCACAGTTCCTAGTCCAAATATATCTTTTCGAATTGCTTTCAGATGGGTACACTCCACCAAAATGTGTCCCACAGTCAAAAGACACTGACAGTGCTCACACTGAAGTGGAGGATCTTTCTTTAAGATAAATGAATGGGTTAAATATGTATGCCCGATGCGGGAACGACACAAGACTATTTCATCCTTCCTGCACTATCTATAGGAGGACTGCCACTCTCCCAAGACTGGCTTGATAGAATGAAGCTTGTTCGCAACCTCACCGTCCCAATCACGTTGCCAAATCGAAAAGATAAATTTGTTAATACCATATTTAAAATCAGTATACGGTACACCAACCCTGGCATGAGGCAAATCCAAAGCAGACTTGGCAGCTAAATCTGCCTTTTCATTACCCCTGATGCCAACATGGCTGGGTACCCAACAAAATGCAATGTCTTTATTAGCAATAGATAAAAAGACACACTTTCGTATCACCATCCCAATTAAGGGATGGTCCAGCTTCATATTACGTAAAGCTTGGAGACACGAAAGTGAGTCAGTAAAAATAATAAATTTGGATGCACTAGAATCTTTTATTTCTTCTAAGGCTTTAATGACTGCCCAAACTTCAGCACTAAAGATCGATGCTGAATCAGGCAGTCGCATGGAAAGTATTGTGTCTGATGGAAAAACTGTAGCACAAGCCACAGAATTCCCATCCCGTGATCCATCTGTATACACAGGAATGTAATCACGGTACTTGTCCTGAATTTCCATGAAAAACTGTTTGTACACAACAGCATCTGTACGATCTTTCTTTAGATGCGAAAGATAAAACACAATTTCAGGTGGAGTAATACACCAAGGTGGTAAAACAAAATATGAAGGAGTTTCCAAAGTGTCAGTTAAATCAATGTTGGAAAGCAACAAAAAACGCTTAATGCGAAGACCAAATGTACGAATAGCATTTAGCCTTGCATCAAACAACTTCATATATTTGTTGTCAAACGCCGCATCATGTGTTGGATGTGTTGGTAACGATTTAATCTTGGCAGCATACTGCAGAGAAAGCTTGGCACGTCTAGCACCCAAACAAGGTTCGTGTGCATCAACGTACAGGCTCTCTACAGGAGATGTTCTAAATGCACCAAGACAACGCCTAAGTCCCTGATTGTGTATAGGATCTAGCATCTGCAAGTAAGACTTGCGTGCCGACCCATACACAATGCATCCATAATCTAGTTTTGATCTGACTAAAGATCTATACAGACGGAGCATAACCTTTCGGTCTGCTCCCCATTCTGTATTACCAATAACTTTTAAAATATTAAGAGCTTTTAAGCCCTTCTTTTTTTACATATTTAAGATGGGGCACAAAAGATAGTTTCCTGTCAAATATCACCCCCAGAAATTTAGTCTCCTCAATAACTGGAATTGGGTTTTTGTCCAAAAACAACTGTGGATCTAAGTGGAGACCTCTTTTCTGGCAGATATGCATACAAACCGTTTTTGCCTTTGAGAATCTAAAGCCATTGTCAGTTACCCATTGATGAAGTTTATTCAAACAAAGCTGCAACTTACGTTCAATGATACTCATATTGGACGATCTGTAACAAATCTGAAAATCATCGACATATAACGAGCAATCCACACCAGGTGTTAAACACTGGGAGATGCTGTTAATTTTCACAGAAAATAAAGTTACAGACAGGATACTACCTTGAGGCACACCCATCTCCTGTGGGTGAATGTCGGACAATGTCGACTCCACCCGAACTTTAAAAGATCTATCTTTTACAAATTGTGAAATAAAAACTGGAAGTCGACCTCTCAGGCCCATGCCATGGAGGTCGTTTAAAATCCCATACTTCCACGTGGTATCATAAACTTTCTCCAAATCAAAAAACACTGAAACCAAGTGCTGATTATGGATGAAAGCTTCCCTACAAAACGTTTCAAATCTAACAAGATGATCAAGCGTGCTACGTCTAGATCTGAAGCCACATTGCATGTTAGTAAGCAATTTGTGGGATTCAAGATACCAGACAAGTCTACGATTGATCAGTCGTTCCATGGATTTAAAAATGCAACTTGTCAAAGCGATAGGGCGATAACTAGTAGGATTGGTTGGATCCTTACCAGGCTTGGGAATAGGAATAATAATAGCTTTCCTCCAATCAGAAAGAAAGTCTCCAGAAATCCAGATGTTATTAAAAGTATTCAACAGAACCATCAAAGATGATTCAGGTAAATGTTTCAATAACTGATAATGAATTTCATCCGGTCCTACTGAAGTATCATGGGCTCGACGAAGAGCATCCTGCAATTCCTCCATAGAGAAATGCCTATTGTATACTTCAGCATTTTCGGATGAAAAATTAATGGACTGCTTTTCAGCTTTAGTTCGGACAGATGTAAAAGCATCTGTACTGAAAGCAGAAGATGAATTATGAGAAACGTTATCTGCCAATGCATTGGCAATGTCACGATGAGACGTGACATCCGTGTCATTGACAGACAAATGATGAACTGTATTACTGGATTCTTTACCTTTGATTTTACGGATCCTATTCCAGACAGATTTTACTGATGTTTGTGAATTCAACTTTCTTACTCTGTCTAATCTCTCTGCGAGCCTTAGCCCTAGCAATACGAAATGCATCCAGGTTGTCTGCTGTAGGTTCACGTTTGAACCGCCCAAGCAACCTGTTTCGCTCTTTGAATGCATCTTTGCACGTATCATTAAACGATGGGTTTATTGAAACGCTTTGGCACTGCCGAAGTCTTAGGAATAGTTTCATCTGCAATGTCCTTCAAGATGGAAGTGAACAAATACATGGGATCATCAGCATCAGTAATGGCAAATTGTTGCAGATGAGTGCTGCACAGATGCTGAAACTGACCCCAATTTGCCTTCGCCAACTTCCATCTTTGAACCCTTTCAAGTGATGGTGGTCCATCATTCTCCAAAATAATGGGAAAGTGGTCACTACCACAAAGGTCTGAACCAACTTTCCAGGAAAAATGAAGAAAAAGTGATGGACTACAAAGAGTTAAATCTATGGAAGTGAAAGATCCACTTGCAGAATGAAAATATGTACGACTTTTATCATTGAATAAAAGTAAGTCGTTTTTGAGAATTAAGTCTTCAAAGTGTTTTCCTCTAATATTAACATCCTCGCATCCCCACAAAGTGTGGTGACCATTAAAATCTCCCATAATAATAAAGGGAGTAGGGAGCTGATCAAGAAGACCTTGAAGATCCCTAGGATTAAAATTAAAATGATTACGAGGTGGCAAGTAAACTGAGCACAGAGTAACAGTTTTATGAGCCGTGACTTTGACAGCCACAGCTTGTAAATTGGTATTTAATGTTACTGAACTCTGAGGAATGTTTTCATTAACAATAATGGAAACACCCCCAGATGCTCTATTTTCAGTTTCTTGAAACTTATGATAGAGGTTAAATCCTCTCATGGTAATATGATCAGTGTCCTTCAAGAAAGTTTCTTGAAGACACACTGCAAGAGGATTATGTTTTTGAATTAAAAAACTTAATTCATCAAAACTGGGCCTAAACCCACGGCAGTTCCACTGAATGACTGAATTAGTCATTTAGGGGAAGTACAGGAGTTATCTTTGGCTTATGAGATCTCTGTGGGTGTGGACGGTCATCTCTCACTATATCCATCTGATCATCCACATCAGCCAAAGCTTCAAATGGATTGTTGGTCGAAACCAACTTTTTTTTCCGCTTTCTTTAGTCGTCCTGAAGAAGAATCCTTAATCTGCTTTTTAGTGTCTTTTCTTGACGGAGGCTTACTGGGACCTGGCTCCCCAGACGATGAGCCTCTTGGTGGATTCCTAGAATCCAAAGACACTTGAGAAGATGTTGAAACTTGTTTAATAGCAGCTTTTGTATTTTGTTTAGTAACTTTTTCAATAACAGAAATCTTCTTAAATTTATCCTCACCATTAGGCCATGTAAGGTCAGTCTGAACGGCTACACTGGTTGTAGATACCTTCACAGCAGCGGCATACGATTTACCAGCTGCTGGGGGTGTCGATGCTTCCACAACCTTTCTAGCCTCTGTGAAAGAGAGGTGTTTTTCCACTTTCACATGTTGTACCTCTTTTTCCACTTTCCACCTTGGGCACTCTCGCGAGTACGCAAAGTGTTTCCCTTTACAGTTGGTACATGCCATATCATTTTGACATGCCTTGCTGTCATGGTCAAATTGGCCACAACGAGCACATGTCAATCTGTTACGGCATGTATTTTGTCCATGTCCAAATCTTTGGCATTTGAAACATCGTAAAGGGTTGGGAATATACGGCACAGCAGGTATATTTAAATAACCTGCTTTGACAGAATTTGGAAGCGTCGGCAAATTAAATGTGAGGATTAAGGTGTTCGTCGAAACCAGTTCATTGTTCCGACGGACTTTAATCCGCTTGACTGATGTGACACCTTGTGAGGAGAGATTTTCGCAAATCTCATCCTCACTGACTCCGTCCAAATCCCTAGACCGAACTACTCCTTTACAAGAATTAAGGCTAGTGTGACGACTAACTTTGATGGAAATGTTGCACAAATGTTTGGATTTAAGAAGATTTCTGGAATGACTCTCTGTTGAGCATTCGACCAACAATGAGCCATTAACACTTTTGGGCTCGCCGGCCAAGCCTTCGAGCCCTTTTTGAATCGCAAAAGGCGACAATTTCTTCAAGGCCTCATCATCAGTAGACCCGATGACAAGAAACCTTGGCCAGGTTTTAGAAGAAATCACTCTGGATTTCTTTGCAGTCAATGTCGTAGACTCTTCATCTGATGATGAAGAGTCCGAAACTTAGGTGTGGACCCTTTTCAGGGTCCCATCAATTGATATTAAATTGCTTGTAGCCATAATTTAGCTCATACAATTCGTCAACCATGCCCCCCACCCACCACGGAGTCCAACAAGAGGACATGAAGCTGCGGATAACCACCACACAATCATGCCAGGGATACATGGTTGATATACTCAGGTAATAAGAAACAAATCACCTGATTGACCCTAGCCACCGCCTCAAGAGCAACAAATACAAATGGTAATTCACACAATGTTTGTTCTTGGGTAATGTAACACAACAAAAGATTGTTTGCTCTTGAGCTTGGCATGACCAGCCGATTGATCAGGTCGGGCCTTCCTGACCACCCGTCTATTTGAACTCCGGGCCAAAGTGATGTATTGTCAGAAGTCATACCCGCAGGTATGCCCCAACTCAATCACCAGAATCCCATCATCCATCTTCACGGGATGCACCTCACGGCAAACAAGGCGCCTAATACGAGGAGTTGTGCATTTATTGGCCATTCTATAAAAGAATGTTCACCCCTGCACCACGGTGAGGTTAATGCACACGCAGGGGCGCGTTAGTGGAAAACGGGCCTTAGTTTGTGAAGAAAGAAAGAAAATGTTTTATTGAACGACGCACTCAACACATTTTATTTACGGTTATATGGCGTCAGACATATGGTTACGGACCACACAAATTTTGAGAGGAAACCCGCTGTCGCCACTACATGGGCTACTCTTCCGATTAGCAGCAAGGGATCTTTTATTTGCGCTTCCCAGGCAGGATAGCACAAACCATGGCCTTTGTTGAACCAGTTATGGATCACTGGTCGGTGCAAGTGGTTTACACCTACCCATTGAGCCTTGCGGAGCACTCACTCAGGGTTTGGAGTCGGTATCTGGATTAAAAATCTCATGCCTCGACTGGGATCCGAACCCAGTACCTATCAGCCTGTAGACCGATGGCCTACCACGACGCCACCGAGGCCGGTTAGTTTGTGAAGAATGCCCGATAATAATTATACTAAGTTTCAGAACTAGCCAATCAAGTCTCTAGGAGAGAATAAACTTTTAAATGCTCAATGATAAATTTCTATTTAAATTTAATAAAAATTCACAAATTCAAAATTAGTTTGTGAAGATTGTGTCAGAGAATCATAGTACCAAATTTTTTTTAAAACTATCTTACCAAAACTCTAGGAGCAGATTTAAATATATATATATATATATATATATATATATATATATATATATATATATATTTCTAGTAGTCTATGTAGATTCCCCTGGTAATACATACACTAAGTTTCAGAACCACACAAACAAAACTCTAGGAGAAGATATACTTTTAACAATACATCGAACTATCGATATGTTGCAATAGTTAATTCAGCTATCGATAATTATCGCAATTGTTTGCTCAACTATCGATAGTATGCATAGTGAAATATGGTGTACGAAAAGCGCATGATTTCACCATCTACTAGTAATATTACAACTAAGCACAAACACAGACACACATACAAACACGCACACATATACATATCGGAAGACTGGCGTAAATAGTTTTGCGAAATATTTATTCATATTACTGTTATCAATCGATTTAAGAATTCACAATACTATCACAATAGTATTTTAAAGGGACATTCCTGAGTTTGCTGCGATTTTAAAGATATTATCGACTAACAGAGACTTTTTAACGATTGTAATCACATATCAAATATATCTTTCTGGTTAAACTAAAAGTGGCTGTATATTAAACGTATTTCTGATCGTTCTAATATAAGTACTAGGTTAAATTTCATTTTATTGTCTAAATATTGTTTTTTTTCGTACGTACGAAATTATTTGAACACAAAATCCAGTTTGGGCTTCTTAGAAATATTAAGACGACCAGAAAGACATTGAATATACACACTGATATTCTAAACAAGAAAATATATTTAATATGTAAGTGTAATCGTAGAAATATTTTATTAATCGGAAACATCTTACAATGGAGCAAACCCAGAAATGTCCCTTTAACTATCCGAGTACTATTACAATAGTAAAACTGACCCCAATAGTCACCCCACTTTTAAATATCCAATGTTAAATTTATTTTTAAAATGTTTAAATTTAATAAAAATTCACATTAAAAACAAATATATATCTAAAACACAATTTGTGGGTGTCACATTAAAATAAAATTAATTATATGTATACATATGTAACAACTGTGTACAGAGCTATGCAAATTCAAATACAATAGGTAAATAAATATATATTACACCTTTCTATAGAAATACAAATAATTCTGAGTGGAATTTAAACGATTATCGAAAGGCATTTCTCTGAACAGAAATATAGGTAGAAAACAATGTTCCAGTGGTGCTAGATAATGCTTCTGTGGACCGAATTTACTATTTGTCGGTGTATATATTATTTCCGACCCATACAATGGGTGTGTTTGTAACAAAAGTATTATGCCACAAAATGTCAACTTCCAACATCATACATTTAGAGCAAAGGATAACTAACTGTCGAGTTAAATGATATTACCGTCATATCCGTCTTCTATGGAGTTCTTTGAAGATTTTCTTAAAATTATTGCCCTTACCTTTATATAAGGAGCACTCGTTCGTTACCTTAACCTCTGATACATACACACACACATACGATTTAAATAATATAAATCACATTTTTATGTCTTGTAACCTTAAGTTTATTTTAGTTATCTTTCAATTGAAAGTATGGTTTCACATTTACCTGATATATACACACATTACCCTACTGCGTATAATGACTTTTATGACTATAAATGAAGAAGACAGAACAAAAAAACACTTTTCTGACTGCGTCACCAATAATTTGTAAGTGCGAAATCATAACAATTTTTTTAACAAGGCAGACATACACGGAACTTACTAACCGGTTTTCAGCAAATACTAATGTTAATGTGTCTCGTTTTTCTGAAAGTTGTTCACCTTAGTCGTTCAAAGTATTCATATTATGTTTTACATAGAACGCATTTTTAGCTACTGTAACATCAGGACGATTAAAAACAAGATTTGTCAGAAATGATTTGTTAAAAGACCGTATACTGAGTTTGTCTCATTGTAGGATATTTCCAACTAATCCAATCGAGTAACGACTAAAATTACATATAAAATATATTTTCTGTTTAGAATATCAGTTTGTATATTCAATGTGTTATTCATCGTCCTCATATTTTAAGTAGCACAATCTAGATTTGGTGTCCAAATAATTTCGTACTTACGAAAAATATATACGTGACACATGTTATATATGATATAACAAGAACATATATTTAAAGGGACATTCCCGAGTTTGGTACATTGTAAGATGTTTTCGACTAATAAAATATTTCTACGATAAAAGGGACATTCCTGAGTTTGCCGCATTGTAAGATCTTTCCGACTAATAAAATATTTCTACGATTAAACTTACATATTAACTATATTTTCTTGTTTAGAATATAATTGTCTGTATATTCAATGTGTTTCTGGTCGTCTTAATATTTGTAAGAAGCACAAACTGGATTTTGTCTTCAAATAATTTCATACATACGAAAAAGAAAATGGAAATAAAATGAAATTTAACCTAGTACAAATATTAGAACGATCAGAAACACGTTTAATATACAGCCACTAATATTTTATGCAGAACAAAATATTTAATATGTAATTATAATCGTTAAAATGTCTCTGTTAGTCGATGGCATCTTAAAAATTGCAGGAAACTCAAGAATGTCCCTTTAAAAGTCATTATGAGTTATATAGTTACAATATATTAAGAGTCGATCTCTGGTGATGTCAATGCATACATTTTTATGTATATGGAAGTGTGTTATTGAACAGACTGCTGATATATTATTCTATGCAGATATTTTTCTATACATTTCTGAATAGAACTCATTCCTATGAGTTTAGTGACAATGTATAAAAAACAAACAAAAAAAACAAACATGCAATAGTGCTTAATATTTGTGCCAGATTAATGTAACTTTTTGTGTTGTTATAAAATCACTAAATGGATGAAATGGGGACTTTAGGCTAGCAATAGGTTATGCAAATTAAAATGGCATACTGTAAAGTCAATTACTTTAGATCAAATGTGTTTCAGACAAGTTTCCGGCAAACTCTGAAAAGTCACATCAGGTGCGATATGTTGCCCGTTACGAATGAATGAATGAATGAATGTTTAACGACACCCCAGCACAAAAATACACGTCAGCTATTGGGTGTCACAAATGGTAAGTATATGAAAATATTATTTATATATACATTTATGTAAAACCACAGTGTAAGGAGCTGTGGATGAAAAGTATAATACAGTACACAAAATCAAGGTAAGTACATTTTCAATCTAATTAAAATTAGCTCCACTATGTCCAGGTAACATTTCGTCTTTAAATAATAATTTAAATATTGACCAATCACACTTCGCCTTTTATAACGTTATTTGGGAACATACGAATTCTAAAAATATCGGGCGAGTCTATTTTAGTGGCCGCAGTACAGCGAACCATACCAATACGTACGGGATGGGTTATCAGTCTTCAATTTTTCATTAAAAATTATTTATTTATCTATAAAAAAACCCAAAACTAAATCAGTCTTCAGTTTTACATTAAAATTATTTATTTTATAAAATAAAACACGTTTTAAGGCATTCGTAATTCACACGAAACATGTCGTATACCCTCAGGATAATTCTGAATGTTTTCAAATTATTTTTAAATCACTGGCATGATTCTGCAAGTAAGGTTTTGATTGGTGGACATGAGCTACAACTGGCTGCTGTTAGATCCACATGTAATAGTGGAGCTAATTTTAATTTGATTGACTTCTATACAAAGTTTTAAAATGTACCAAAGTGTTTTAAAAACTTTACAATTAATTCTGGATGGAATTTAAAAGATTCCAAAACATTTCTGTTGCCAAATATATCTCGTTGGCTTGAGATGATCACACTCCACCAAAATGTGGCGCACAGTCAGTGTACACTGACAATGTTCACACCGAGGGGGAGGGTCTTCTTTAAAATAAATGAATCATGCTTGTGAACCAGATACATTGAAAATAAAATATAAAAAACCCCTCCCTTCAGACTAAAAAAGAAGTCCTGAACACAAGAGAGAGATGATGATGATGATGATGAATGTTTGTTTAACGACACCCCAGCACAAAAATACACATCGGCTATTGAGTGTCACAAATGGTAAGTATATGAACATATTATTTATATATAGTTATGCAAAACCACAGTGTAAGGAGCTGTGGCGGGAAAGTATAATACAATATATACAATCAAGTTAAGTGTATCTTAAAACTTTGTATAGAAGTAGAGAGAGAGAAAGGGCCAAGGTCTTTGTGGAGAGATCTCAAGGAGCAGCAAAAAGTCTCCGAGGAAGCCCAGCAAAGGCATGAAGCTTATAAAGGTTTGGTTTACTGCCCTGCATATACTGGGACGTATATTATGCAAATAATATTGCAAATAGTACGTGAAATATGGGCAAAAAATATTCCTATTCCAGTAACACTAACACTCTGAAGAAAACAAGACGAACAACGACAAAATAAAAACTAACCAAAAAAACCCAAGAAAAAGAACCCCCCCCCCCCCCCCCCCCCCCCCAAACAAACAACTGCCTAGTAATTTGATGTTGTAGATATAAATATACATATAAATACGTTGGGATAATGCACGATCAACATGTTTTGTTATTTTTGTTGGCATACAACATAAATCTGGTGTTAACCAAATATAATTTGTTCAGTTAAAACACTAACAAATGCAGTTAACACGTTTATTATACATGTATATCATGAACATATTTAATATACAGCCACATATGAACATGTTTAATATACAGCCACTACTATTTTATGCACAAAAAATATATTTGATATGTAATTACAATCGTTAAAAGTCTGTTAGTCGATAACATCTTAAAGGGACATTCCTGAGTTTGCTCCATTGTAAGATGTTTCCGACTAATAAAATAGTTCTAGGATTAAACTTACATAATAAATATTTTTTCTTGTTTAGAATATCAGTGTCTGTATATTCAATGTGTTTCTGGTCGTCTTAATATTTGTAAGAAGCCCAAACTAGATTCTGTCTTCAAATAATTTCGTACGTACGAAAAAGAAAATGGAAATAAAATGAAATTTAATCTAGTACAAATATTAGAACGATCAGAAACACGTTTAATATACAGCCACTAATATTTTATGCAGAGAAATATATTTCATATGTAATTACAATCGTTAAAACGTCTCTGTTTGTCAATAAAATATTAACAATTGCAGCAAACTCAGGAATGTCCCTTTAAAAGTTGCAGCAAACTTAGGAATGTCCCTTTAATGTGTCATCAATTTGTATACGAATACAATCTGTCTTGAGTAACTGACTTGTTTAGTTATTATATCACATAGATATATATGTTGCTATGTGCTATCATGTCTCTGGAATGGTGCATATAAAAGATCCCTTGATGCTAATGGGAAAGAGTAGCCCACGTGGCAGCAGCGGGTTTCCTTTCGCACTATCAGAATGGTCCTTAACCATGTGTGACGCCATATAACCGTAAATAAAACTCTCTCTCCCAATGGGTAATTTGTCTTGGTGTCTAATCCAGTATACACAATTTTCTGTCACTATTTTCCCTGCCTGAACGTAACAGAGGAAAGCAAAGAAAGATAAAATGTTTGACAAGATGAGACCGAGTCTGCAGTCGTCTATCTTCAGTTTACCGCCCCCCCCCCCCCCGACCAGAAATAATAAACTTATCCGCAAATGAACGTTTTGTTCCCTAACGTTGTTAATTGTTGTCATGTGGTTTTTTGCCCTGACCGGAAGTCTGAAGAATTTGAATGAATGAATGAATGTTTAACGACACCCCAGCACGAAAAATACATCGGCTATTGGGTGTCAAACTATGGTAATAGAAATAAATAAAATGATGATCAACATCAATATAAAAATTCAAGACTCAAACTAAAACAGTGTAAAGAACTGTGCAAAAACATAAATATCACAGAATTTTACGGATACTGAATTTTACTCAAAACTTCAATTTTGTGCTGTATTGGCCATTCTCAAAGAGAATGTTACATCCCTGCACCACGGCGAGGTTACAGCACACGCAGGGGCTGAAGAATTTGGTCATGACGGCCCAATCAGAAGCCACTCGGTGCGCGGTCTAGTTTATTTGACGTCATTGGGACGAATGGAATATTTTTTGACAACAATAAATTCCCAGGTGTCATTGGGTGCACAGATGTAACACAAATCGCTATTCAATCTCCCAGTATCAATGAGTATCATTCCATTAACGTTCAGGTAGGGCTTAATAAAAATGTGAATGCTATAGAAGTTACGGGGACAAGGTCGTAGCTATGATGATTATTATTATTTATTTTTATTTTATTTTTTTTTATTTTTTTTAAATTTGGGGGGTGGGTGGGCAGATGAATTCTTGGAACAAACAAGCTTATCTAAAACTGTGGTTGCAAGTGTTTACTTATTTCTCATAAATGTAACTTGGGTTCGAATTTTACCACACGAACTGCGGAAAGTGCTATAGCTAGTGGTGGTAAAGTGCTCGCCTGATGCTCGATCAGTCTTGGATCGATCCCCATTGATGAGCCCATTAAGGTATTTGACTTTCCAGTCTATGGGATGCTGCTAATTGGAAAGCGTAGACACATGCGTAACTCTCATTATCTGCGTGGCCATTAACCATACATGCATGTCCGATATCAGATTTAAAGGGACATTCCTGAGTTTGCTGCATTGTAAGATGTTTCCGACTAATAAAATATTTCTACGATTAAACTTGCATATTAAACATATTTTCTTGTTAAAATATCGGTGTCTGTATATTCAATGTGTTTCTGGTTGTCTTAATATTTGTCAGAAGCCCAAACTGGACTTCGTCTTCAAATAATTTCGTACGTACGAAAAAATACTTTTTAGAAAATAAAATGAAAGTTAACCTAGTACAAATATTAGAACGATCAGAAACACGTTTAATATACAGCCACTAATATTTTATGCAGAAAAATATATTTGATATGTAATTACAATCGTTAAAAAGTCCCTGTTACTCGATAACATCTTAAAAATTGCATAAACTCAGGAATGTCCCTTTAACTGTAATTGAAATGTGTTGAGTATGTCGCTAAATAAAACAGTAGTCCTTCTTTCCTTTAGCGTTGTCCTAGCTAGTTTGCCTTCATGCTTTGCTCAACCATTCCATATTGCAGTCTATATGTAACAAACAGTAAACAAGAAATTTTCCAAATTAAACAAAAAGGAAGGAAATGTTTTTTATTTACCGACGCACTCAACACTTTTTATTTACGGTTATATGGCGTCAGACATAAGGTCAAGGGCCACACAGATATTGAGAGGAAACCCGCTGTCGCCACTTCATAGGCTACTCTAATCGATTAGCAGCAAGGGATCTTTTATATGCACCATCCCACAGACAGGAATGTACATACCACGGCCTGAAACGAAAAAAAGTCCAATGGGTCCACCGACGGGGATCGATCTTCGACCGACCGCGCATCAAGCGAACGCTATACCACTGGGCTACGTCCCGCTCACCCAGATTAAACAAAGGCTTCAAAATGTTGGAAAAATGTAAATGATATTCTGCAACTGGTAATTGATCCACTTAGTGTAAATCTGGGGCGGGACGTAACCCAGTGATAAAGCGCGCGGTCGGTCTGAGATCGATTCCTGTCGCTGGGCTCATTGGGCTATTTCTCATTCACCACGACTGGTATATCAAAGGCCGTGGTATGTACTACTCTGTCTGTGGGATGGTGCATATAAACAATCCCTTGCTGCAATTCGAAAAGAGTAGCCCATGAAGTGGCGACAGCGGGTTTCCTCTCGCAATATTTGTGTGGTCCTTAAGCATATGTCTGACGCCATATAACCTTAAATAAAATGTGTTGAGTGCGTCGTTAAATAAAACATTTGTTTCTTCTTTTTTTTAAAGTGTAAAATTGAAATTAATCTTTCTTTTCAAAATATTACAAATAATAAATATCGATTCGCCTTGATAGTGAGTTGTCACTGCTTTTAGATTGAAATGGGAAAATATTCAAATACTGCTTGACAACAACATCTTTGCCCATTTTACATACCTTACAAGATAAAAGACATTTCATTATGGAATGTTCATCACATTCTGATTACGGGGATTATTTTTAAAAATTAGTTTCTTCAATTTTAATGCATTTCAATATTCATATTTTTACTAACTACTGAAGACTTAATAGCTAATCATGTTGCAAAATAATGCTACAATAGTGTTGAGGTTACAACAAGGAAGGAAGGAAGGAAATGCCCTATTTAACGACGCACTCAACACATTTTGTTAGAACAAAGATTACTATTTGGCGTCTAATGTATATATTTTTGTATTTGGATTGATGTGTGCCACAATGTATCTCTTCAGTAGTATAATACATGTACATTCTTATACATAACTATAATAATAATAATAATAATAATATTAGTATCAGCATCAGTATTTTATTTTTTATTAAATTTTATAATCAATTTGCAGTTTGTGAATTTTATCCAAAATGTCAAACCAATGTTTTATAGTGTAAAATATAGGTTTTATTTTTAAGAAATAACATTATTGCTATTGTTATTGGTAATCATGAATGAATGATTGAATGAATGAATGAATGTTTAACAATACCCCAGCACAAAAAAATACATCGGCTATTGGGTGTCAAACTATGGTAAAGGTAGTAATCATGAAATTCATTCGTATCCAATCAATCTGATTAAAATTAGCTCTACTGGTATACCAGTAGATCTAACAGCATTGCGTGGACGCCCATGTCCAGGGGACATTTCATCTATAAATAAAAATTTAAATATCGACCCATTACCCTTCGCCTTTTATAGCGTTATTCGGGAGGATACAAATTCTAAAAATATCGGGCGAGACTATTTATGCAATAGGCGAACTTGTTGGTGTATTTCAACATTGGAAAAACAGGGGGAAAAGTGCAGTAATAAACTCTGGATTGTATACTAGTATAAACAGATTTTATGGCTATACCATCACGGTTTTTTTGTTTTGTTTTTTCGTCTTGAAACGAATTTTATATAACATTTTATACTGAAATTAGTTTCCAGCATACTTCGTTATTCAACCGAATCATTTCGTATACCCTCGGCATAATCCCGAATGTTTTCAAATCACTGGCATGATTTTGCAAGCAAGGTTTTGATTGGTCGAATGAAAGGTCAACTGGACATGAGCTCCAACGGGCTGCCGTTAGATCCACATGTAATAGTGGAGCTAATTTTAATTAGATTGGTATCCAATAGACAGTAAAGGCTGGATCCCAAGGCACCAGCGTAAAATAAATTTTGTCATAAAACTTGCAGGTCTTGATTTTAACTGGCACTGACAGCAATTGTACCTGGCATTTTGTTTTTATTTGTTTTGCCTTAGTAACAATTATTGCTGTCTTTTGAAGGGATAATTATTGGCGTATTTGTTGTAAAGTTGCTGGTTTTAAATTGCTGTATGCAGGCTCCAAATTGCTGTAGATGATAACTTTGTCTATGACGCACCTTTCAGCAGTCGTATTTATTAATACATTCGATGCCTGGATTTGGCAATTAACAACCAAAATCATGAATAATAATGCTATTTACAGCTGCTTGTCATTTCCCCCATACTACCAAATTATGTGATTCCTATTTATCATATTTAATTTATATAGTTTTAAATTATATATTGTAACTAATTACATGTAAATATTATATCTAATGTAAATTACATTAACACATATTTTCATTCACAGACAGACAGACAGACAGAGAGAGAGAGATAGATCTGGTTGGTCCAGCAAATCACATAAAACAATCAGGGCTCTACCAAGTAAATTATGAAAACGTGGGGGGTTTTCTTCATTAAAAGTTACTTTCTGTTTACCAGAGAAAATACATTCTATTATTGTGTCATTATTGTTATACTGCATTTCCACTATTTTATGTTATTACAGTCCTTGCCATTGCATCCATCTACTTGTAACAAGTGTACAGTAACAGCATGGAACATAATTGTTTATTTTCATAAATTGAACATGTATTGCACATGTTGTTATCATGCTTCATAATTTAACATTTTTATCCATAGGTTATATGTGATTAAGACCTGATGTTCATAAATTGCATAGCCAAATGGCCGGGGAGTGTTCATGGTAGTAGGACATTGCGAGAATCACTCTTCTCTGCGTTTGAGAACACAGAAAGAAGACCTCTAAAAGGAATTATTCTTGATGATAGTGGGTATGCCCATTAACCACTCTCCATCAAGTATTTGAGACTTGTTCAAGAGGGTAATTTTCAGCTCTCTTTAGCATATGAATTAATATAACAGGAGCAATTAATGATTTAATCATTCCACTCAATGTTCTTCACGACCGCTGTTTTAAATGAAAGAAATTAATTTTCAACTAATTATTCATCGATGTAAGCAAAACAAATCCTAGTTACATTTTTCAGACCAGTGAACATTACATTTCAATCTTGGTATTTGAGTGTACCTACTTTTCACCAGTATCATTTTCAAATGATGACTTTTTATGGGAAATTGCGATTTGGATTTTCCCCCTCATTATTAAAATTAAAACAATTCAATCACCTGTATCACATTAATGATTATGTCATTACAGATATATGCTACGTGAGTGGTGTTTCACCACACTTGTAAACCCAGTGACCTGTAAAGAGAGAGCATACAATTTTTATCACAGTTCGGCACGCACTGCAGTAGAACGGGCCATAGGTACGAGTCTACTCGGTGAAAATCTGTTGCTTGCTTTTGTATACACACATATCTGAATGCTGATCGTTACTATAATTACTTTTGAAAAGATTGTGTTGTATTTCGATCTATAAGTTATAACTTGATTGTAATTGTTATAGTATGTAGATTACAAAAAAAATATGGTTCCAGTTTTTCTAATGCAGGTCAAGCTCATTTTGACGTTGTTGAGGGTCAGTACCCAAAATCGACTTATAGCATCAATGTGAAAGGTGGGTTTTTTCTTTAGAACATGGACATATAGTATATCAGTGGATAGCTTTTGGTGAGTATTGTACAGATACGTCAATATTATGTATGAATATGGTATACAGGGTCATAAAACATGCTAATAGCCATATTTAACTAAATATAGTTTTAAAGAGTCTTTTTTTTTTCCTTCTAAAAACCTGTGCGGATTTAGTTTATATTACCCAGTATACAATTTATGCCTAAATTATCTCTGTTTCTTAGGCAAGTTTCATATACTTACCATTTGTGACACCCAATAGCCGATATGTATTTTTGTGCTGGGGTGTAGTTAAACAAACATTCAATCTTAGGCAAGTTAAGAGAATATACGACATTTTGTATTATAGCAAACATACTATATTACCTGCACTTAAATATTGTGTGTGCATTCCAACTAAAAGGTTTCGCTCAATATTAACATCATTATCCGATGCATCACCATCAAGGACAAATGTGTGTCTTTTATGATAGAAACATGCCATTGCATTTTAGGACATGTCTTTGGAAATATTTTTGAAATAGGAACATTGGAGATTTATTTGGTGATTGTTGGGGCAGCGATTTTTCAAAATGGCCACTTTGGCTGCCATGAAAGCCAGTGTAGGTGTCAGAATTGAACATACAAGTATTTATTGCTATTTACACACTTATTAACACAGATTTACATATATAAGTCCGTTACACATCTTGTAGTTTACTGCTTAATGACAATTTCATGGTTTAGGTGGGGGTTTTTAAATAGCTAACATTAAGTATTTACATAGTTTATACTAGACTAGTATTTCAAGGGCAGCATCAGAATTAATGCCACCAAACACTATTTATTGGAGAACACCTCTTGGCCAATACCGATGCACTTTAGAAACAATCTATGGGAAACCAAATGTGAACTGATCAACAACACAGTTCATCGGGAACATACAAATCCGGATCTAAACAGTGTTTGAACGCAGAAGAGAAGGATTATGTCCACCTTATCTCTTTCGGGAAAGTGAGTTACATATTTAATTATGCTGCAAACATTCGCAGGATTCATATTACACTGGTTAGTACATATGCCCATATATTTCTACGATTAAACTTACATATTAAATTTATTTTCTTGTTTAGAATATCAATGTCTGTGTATTCAACGTGTTTCTGGTCGTCTTAATATTTGTAAGAAGCTCAAACTGGATTTTGTCTTCAAATAATTTCGTACGTACGAAAAACATTTATTTTAGGAAATAAAATGAAATTTAACCTAGTACAAATAGTAGAACGATCAGCAACACGTTAAATACACAGTCATTAATATTTTATGCAGACAAATATATTGCATATATAATTACAATCGTCAAAAAGTATCTATTAGGCGATAACATTCTTAAAAATTGCAGCAAACTCAGGAATGTCCCTTTAAAGAAAGCAGCAAATAGATGAGGCATTGAACTCCAAGCTTTCAATGATATGATGAACAGACTTATTAAAGGGGCATTCCTGAGTTTGCGGCAATTTTTAAGATGTTATCAATTAACAGAAACTTTTCGACGACTGTAATTACATATCAAATATATTGTTTTGCATACAATATTAGTGGCTGTATATTAAACGTGTTTCTGGTCGTTCTAATAAAGGGACATTCCCGGGTTTGCTCCATTGTAAGATGTTTCCGAAAAATAAAATATTTCTACGATTAAACTTGCGTATTAAATATATATTCCTGTTTAGAATATCAGTGTCTGTATATTCAACGTGTTTCTGGTCATCTTAATATTTGTAAAAAGCCCAAACTGGATTTTATCTTCAAACAATTTCGTACGTATGAAAAAATATATTTTAGGAACTAAAATGAAATTTAACATAGTACGTATAGTAGAACGATCAGAAACACGTTTGATATACAGCCACTAATATTTTAAGCAGAAAAATGTATTTGATATATAATTACAATCGTTAAAAAGTGTCCGTTAGGCGACATCTTAAAAATTGCAGCAAACTCAGGAATGTCCCTTTAAGGGTAACGACAAGGCAGATGTTGCTGTCAAGTCTGCTTTCAACTTGCCCCGTGTCCATGTTGCTGTCCTACAGGCGGTGCAAGAAAGATGAAGTAGTCTTGTGCCGTGCCAGCATCGGTCATTGTCTGTACACTTACTGTGAGCCACATTTTGGTGGAGTGTGATCATCTCAAGCCGTCGAGAAATGATATATTTGGCAACAGATATTTTGGAATCTTTTAAATTCCATCCAGAATTAATTGTAAAGTTTTGAAAACACTTTGACTTCTATACAAAGTTTTAAAATATACTTACGTTGATTTTATGTATATTATACTCCCCACCCCAGTTTCTTACACTGTGGTTTTACATAAATATATATAAATATTTTCATATATTTACCATTTGCGATGTCTATTTTTGTACTGGGTTGTCCTTAAATTCATTCATTAATTACTGAAGAAAAAATCGTACAGACATTTGTTTCCTGGAAATTCAAGACAGGTACCGTGATTACATTCCTATTTTATACAGATGGATCACGGGATTGTAACTCTGTGGCTTGTGCTATATTTTTTTCCACCAGACACAATCTTTCCCATGGTATTGCATGACTCGGCATCAATCTTTACTGCTGAAGTTTGGGCAGCCTTATAAGAAATCAACAATCCGATTGCATCCAAATTTATTATTTTACCGACTCACTTTCGTGTCTCCAAACTTGACGAAACATGAAGCTGGGCCATCCCTTAATTGGGATGGTGATACGAAAGTGTGTCTTTTTATCGATTGCCAATAAAGAATATTGTATTTTGTTGGGTGCCCAGCCATGTTGGCATATGGGGTAATGAAAACGCAAATTCAGCGACCAAATCTGCTTTTTGCCTCATGCCATGGTTGGTATGCCCTATATTGATTTTAAACATAGTATCAACCGATCTGTCTTTTCGACTTGACAACATGATTGGGACGGTGCGCTTGCTAACAAGCCAGTCTTGGAAGAGGGGCAGTGCAGGAAGGATGAAATTGTTTTGTCATACTTCATTTTTTTTGAAGAAAGATCCTCGACCTCAGTGTGAACACTGTCAGTGTGCTCTGACGGTACGCGACATTTTGGTGGAGTGTAAGCATCAGACAGAAACTAGAAAATATATATTTGGACAATGTAATGTGATGGAATCCTTTTGATTTTTGTGCTGGGGTGTCGTTAAACATTCATTCATTCATTCCATCCAGAACTTTTACTAGTTTTTACGTGATACTATTATTCTAAATTTTAATATTACCTATCTGTGATATTTGTATTTTTCCACAGTTCTTTACACTGTTTTTTAACTGTTAAATTTTTATATTGATGTTGACCATTACTAAGTTTGGTCTTCACCGACTAGCCGGTGTATTTTTCGTGCTGGGGTGTCGTTAAACATTCATTCATTCCAAATCCCTTGACCGGATCACTCTTTTGCAAGAGTTTAAAGGGACATTCCCGAGTGTAATGCATTGTAAGATGTTTCCGACAAATAAAATATATGTCTGTATATTCAATGTGTTTCTGGTTGTCTTAATATTTGTAAGAAACGCAAACTGGATTTTGTCTTCAAATAATTTCGTACGTACGAAAACAAAATTAAATTTAACCTAATACAACTATTAGAATGATCAGAAACACGTTTAGTATACAGCCACTAATATTTTATGCAGAAAAATATATTTAAAATGTAATTACATTTGTTAAAAAGTCTCTGTTAGTCGATAACATCTTAAAAATTGCAGCAACTCGAGAATTTCCCTTTAAGGAAGTATGTGGCGATGCTTTGATTGAAACATTACACAAGGTGGTCGACTTGAGGAGACAACGAGTGTTTCTCAGTCTAACATTCCACTAACAATGACCCACTTATATATTTTTATAACAGTATTTGGCTCGAAGCCAAGCCGACAAGCTCCTTCTGAATAGCAAACGGTGACAGTTTGCTCAACGCTATGTCAACAGATGAACTGATGACCATAAACCTTGGCCAGGAATCAGAAAATGCAACTTTCGATTTTTTTTTTACATTGATATATGACATGGATTCCTCCTCACATGAGAAATCCGCAACTTCAGTGTGGACACTTTTGAGGTTTCCATCAAGAGAGTTAGTGTTTTTATTGGTCATTGGTTCAGAAAATTTATGAACCACCCGGTGTCCAACATGGGAACATGAAGCTACGGATAATCATCAGGGAATCATGTCAGGAATACATGGACATTAAAATCAAAATCACCCAATTGACCCTAACCACCGCTCCGAGAACAACGAATACATATGGTACACAAAACAATGGTTTGTTCTTGACTAATGGAAACAAAGCAGAGGTTCTTTTCTCTCGAGCTTGGCGTGACCAGCCGATTGATCACGTCGGGCCTTCTTGACCACCTGTCTATTTGAACTACGGATATTGTTAGAAGTCGTACCCGCAGGTATGCCATCATCCATTTTCACTGGTCGCACCTCACGACCAACAAGGCGCGTTGTACTATATAATCAGCCAAAAGAGGTTTTAGGCTACCAAAGTGTTGGCAGAGGAAAATATGTTAGATCTGCCTTTGAAATAATACAAAAAGCCAGTTCTGCTTCAGAGAAATGTGCCACTCAAATGAAGCACATATTTTCGCGGAGGTTTGCATGTTCGATATATGAAAAGGGTGAAAGAGTCTTGCTAAAATACCCTCCTTCCCTGTCACTAGTACCCAAAAACACCATGAAAAAAAAAGAGATAAATCATATGCCAGATATATGGTTAAATTCAAAGATCCCAACATGCAGTGGGTGTCTGAAATTTGTGGTGACTCGCGACCAGTCGACGACCGGATGGAGACTGTGTGAATGTTCCGCCGCGACACCCTTGCAGACAGAAGGTCTACTGGTATACGACCATACAGAGCTTTGGCGGGAAGAAGGAGCCCATCGGTTGGACGAGGAACGTCACGTGGGCGCCGGGACTCGGCAGACGGTTCTGGAGCCCGAAAAATCGTTCTCTTGCGACTGAACCGCCACATAAGAACAGAACCACTTTAAGAATTAAAGGAACATTCCTGAGTTTTCTGCACTTTTTAAGATGTTATCGACTAACGATTGTAATTTACATATCAAATATATTTTTAGGCATACAATATTAGTGTCTGTATATTAAAGGAGTTTCTGGTCGTTCTAATATTTGTACTAGATTAAATTTCATTTTATATAAGAAATATAATTTTTTCGTACGTACGAAATTATTTGAAAACAAAATCCAGTTTGGGCTTCTTACAAATATTAAGACGACCAGAAACACATTGACTATACAGACACGGATATTCTAAACAAGAAAATATATTTAATATGTAAGTTTAATCGTAGAAATATTTTATTTGTCGGAAACATCTTACAATGCAGCAAACTCAGGAATGTTCCTTTAACCGTGAGTACCATTATTAGTATATGTGAACCACTGGCAAATTTACAATAAATTCATAACCAGATGCTATATATATATATATTCTGATGACTGACGTCCATCAGAAGGGAACATATGAATTGAGGAAAAAAAATGCCAGTTTCATGCCGCTGCAGACCAGTTGTAAATAATTGGTATTCACAGAACGGGACTCAAATCAGAATAGCGGCAGTCGAACATATGCTATACAATCGAGAATACTTTATGGATTCCATTGAATGTGATGCATCAGTTCACGACTATGTACATGAGTTTGCTGCAATTTTAAAGATGTTATCGATTGACAGAGACTTTTTAACGACTGTAATTAGATATCAAATATATTTTTTCTGCATAAAATATTAGTGCTTGTATATTAAACATGTTTCTGATCGTTCTAATATTTGTACTTGGTTAAATTTCATTTTATTTCCTAAAATGTTTTTGTTTTTTTTGTACGTACGAAATTATTTGAAAAACAAATCCAGTTTTGGGTGAATGAATGAATGTTTAACGACACCCCAGCATAAAAATACACATCGGCTATTGGGTGTCACAAACGTTAAGTATATGAAAGTATTGTTTATATATAATTATGTCAAACCACAGTGTAAGGAGCTATGGGCGAAAAGTATAATACAATAAGTATATTTTAAAAGTGTATAGACGTCAAAGTGTTTTAAAAACTTTACAATTAATTCTGGATGGAATTTAAAAGATTCCAAAACATTTCTGTTGCCAAAGATATTTCTCGTCTGCTTGAGATGATGACACTCCACCAAAATTTGGCGCACAGTCAGTGTACACTGACAATTTTCACACTCAGTAGGAAGGTGTGTCTTTTTATGAATTGCCAATAAAGATCTATTTTGTTGCGTACCTCGCCATGTTGGCATTAAGGGTAACGAAACGGCAGATGTTGCTGCCAAGTCTGCTTTGAACTTGCCCCGTGTCCATGTTGGTGTCCCCTACAGTGATTATAAATTTCATATTAACCAATATATTTTTTCGACTTCGCAAGACGATTGGGACGGTGCGGTTGCGAACAAGCTTCATTCTGTCAAGCCAGTCCTGGGACAGTGGCAGTCATCTTTCAGGCGGTGCAGGAAGGATGAAGTAGTCTTATGCCGTGCCCGCATCGGCCATACATATTTGACACATTCATTTATTTTAAAGAAGGATCCTCCACCTCAGTGTGAACATTGTCAGTGTACGCTGACTGTGCGCCACATTTTAGTGGAATGTGATCACCTCGAGCCGACGAAAAATGATATATTTGGCAACAGAAATATTTTGGAATCCAGTGGTTTTACATAAATATATATAAATAATATTTTCATATACTTACCATTTGTGACACCCAATAGCCGATGTGTATTTTTGTGCTGGGGTGTTGTTAAAGGGACATTCTTGAGTTTGCAGCATTGTAAGAGGTTTCCGACTAATAAACTATTGCTACGATTAAACTTGCATATTAAATATATTTTCTTGTTTAGAATATCAGTGTCTGTATATTCGATGTGTTTCTGGTCGTATTAATATTTATAAGAAGCCCAAACTGGATTTTGTCTTCAAATAATTTCGTACGTACGAAAAAACAATCTTTTAGGAAATAAGATTAACTTTAATCTAGTACCAATATATTAGAACGATCAGAAACACGTTTAATATACAGCCACTAATATTTTATGCAGAAAAATATATTTCATATGTAATTACAATCGTTCAAAAGTCTATCTTAGTTGATAACATCTTAAAAGGTGCAGTAAACTCAGGAATGTCCCTTTAAACATTCATTCATTCTTTAAAATAAATGAATGCCTGGTGCGGGCACGGCACGGCACAAGACTACTTCATCTTTCCTGCACCGCATGTAGGATGACTGCCACTCTAACAACTGGCCCCAATAATCTTGGCAAGTTGAAAAAATGTATTGATTAATATAACATTTAAAATCACTGTAGGGGACATCAACATGGACACGGGACAAGTTGCCTTTAAAGGGACATTCCTGAGTTTGCTGCAATTTTTATGATGTTATCGACTAAGATACTTTTTAACGATTATAATTACATATCAAATATATTTTTCTGCATAAAATATTAATGGCTGTATATTAAACGTGTTTCTGATCGTCCTAAATGAATGAATGAATGAATGTTTAACGACACCTCAGCACGAAAAATACATCGGCTATTGGGTGTCAAACTATGGTAATGCAAATAAATAAAGTGATGTTCAACATCAATATAAAAATTCAAGACTTAAACAAAAAACAGTGTAAAGAACTGCAAAAACACAAATATCACTGAATTTTACTCAAAACACCCCTGCACCACGATGAGGTTACAGCACACGCAGGGGCCGATCGTCCTAATATTTGTATTACGTTAAATTTCATTTTATTTACTAAAAAAAAATTTTTTTCGTACGTACGAAATTATTTGAAGACAAAATCCAGTTTGGGCTTCTTACAAATATTGAGACGACCAGAAAAATATTGAATATATACAGACATTGATATTCTAAACAAGAAAATATATTTAATATGTAAGTTTAATCGTAGAAATATTTTATTAGTCGGACAAATCTTACAATGCAGCAAACTCAGGAATGTTCCTTTAAGGACCACACAGATACTGAGAGAGGAAACCCACTGTCGCCATTTCATGGGCTACTCTTCTCGATTAGCAGTAAGGGATCTTTTATATGCACCATCCCAGGAATGTCCCTTTAAACGTGTTTTGATCGTTGTAATATTTGTACTAGGTTAAATTTCATTCACAAAATCCAGTTTGGGCTTCTTAGAAATATTAAGACGGTCAGAAACACATTGAATATACAGACACTGATATTCTAAGCAAGAAAATGTTTAATATGTAAGTACAATCGTAGAAATATTTTATTAGTCGGAAACATCTTACAATGCAGCACACTCAGTAATGTCCCTTTAATGCCAACATGGCTGGGTACCCAACACAATATAACACTTTCGTATCACCATCCCAACTAAGAGAAGCTCCAATTTCATGTACTGTAGAGCTTGGAGACACGAAAGTGAGTATAAAATAATATATTTCGATGCACGTGAATCCATAATGTGTCCCAGAGGTTTAATGATTGCCCAAATTTCAGCAGTAAATATTCATGCTGAATCGGGCAATCTCATGAACATTATTGCTTCTGATGAAAAAACTAGCACAAGACACAGAATTTAAAAGTTCTAAACATTTTTTAAATTATTGGTAATATAGAATTGGGAGATGATCGAAAGTTTATGCTCAGTCTGTATAGAACCAGGGAGTTGGGCTTTATCTTGGTGCTTTCAAAACATCTCCTGTGGAGAGCTTGTACCTCGATGCACACGAACCTAGTTTGGGTGCTAGACATGCAAAGATTTATCTGCAGTATGCTACAAAGATAAATCAATGCCAAAACATCCTGCACATAAATCGGTGTTTGATAACAAATATATGAAGTTAATTGATGCGAAACCAAATGAACTCCGAACATTTGGTCTTCGCATTAAGTAGTTTTTATCAGTTTCCAACATTGATTTAACAGATATTTTGTAAACGTCCTCATATTTTATTTTGCCACCTTGGTGTATCAAACCACCAAATATTGTATTCGATCTTGTGCATCTAAAGCAAGATCGCACAGATGCAGTTATTTATAAACACCAGTTGATGGAAATCGAAGAGAGGTACTGTGATACAAATATTAAGACGACCAGAAACACATTGAATATACAGACACTGCTATTCTAAACAAGAAAATATGTTTAATGTGTAAGTGTAATCGTAGATATATTTTATTAGTGGGAAAGATCTTACATGCAGCAAACTCAGGAATGTCCCTTTAACAAATAATTTTGTACGTACGAAAAAGCTGTATTTTCGGAAATAAAATGAAATTTAACCTAGTATAAATATTAGAACGATCAGAAACACGTTTAATATACAGCCAATAATATTTTATTCAGGACGAAACAAATATATTTTCGGAAATAAAACGAAATTTGACCCAGCACAATTATTAGAACGACCAGACACATGATTAATATACAGCCACTCATATTTTATGCAATAAAATATATTTGATATGTAATTACACTAGTTAAAAAGTGTGTGTTAGTCGATAACATCTTCAACATTGCAGCAAACTCAGGAATGTCCCTTTAACGACACCATACGTTTATTGCAGATCCTATGGGTAATAAGTGTTTGTTCTTTGTACATGCATATGTTTTTGAATGTGTGTATGAGAGACGGAGAAATGTTTACAGGAATATGGACAGTGGTCTAGAAGCCCAAAATGTCGCAATTGGACCGTATGATGGATCCCCTTGTTGGACCTATGTTTTTTTCTATTTTAACCAGTGCTCCAACGGAGAGTGCAACACAGATGAAACGTATATTTTCATTTATTTGTGCATGATACAAAACGTGATTTTAAAACCCCCCACTGCTATAACAATGAAAACATACACATCTACTGGACTATTCGTAATACAAACGATTGTTATTAACCCGGATGTAGGATAAAATATGAACGGTAAAAAAATGTCAGTGTTACCCAGGTCAAAATGTCAATTTTCACATATAATTTGTAAAAAAACACAAAAAACTTACTATTATATAACCTTTCATTTGATCAATCACAACATTGTTTGCGTTCATTTGACAGCACTAAACAATATATATCATTTTCTCAACAACAGAATTTTGGAATGATGAAATTTCGTTTTTAAAGACCAGTAACTCCATTAATTTACCAAAACGGCTAATCAGCCAATGAAATATCCTCTAATTATTCCAAATGTTGTAATGAGCAAGGAACACGATTTTCCCAACCCTGATACATACATATCTCTCTCTATCTCTCTCTTCACCCCTACTCATTAGTGATATTGATATGTAGGGTAAGACCAGAGGACAGTCTATGTAATGCTTTGGTAAATGTCGACAACCAAATGGTTGCAAACTGCTGTGTCTAAAATACACTTCTTCATTTTCCTAAATCTGATGCCACAGAGCTTTAGTTTGGTTATTATCGAGTCCAGTCATGACACTAAATTTACATGTTGTTAACCAGTACCAACGCTACACGTCTCTATACGTCACCACAATAAAGCACAGCGCTGGTTCGTTTTGCATAGGAGTATCGGGTTTCTTCGTGTAGCGTTGGTACTGGTTAACAACATGTAAGTTTAATGACTCGACTTGAGGGTAATCAAACTAAAGCTCTGTCAGACTGCACAACAAAGCTATTGAGGACATGATCCCTCTTCTACATGGTGGAGAGGTGGTACACAGGTGCCACAATGACATTTTAAGAGAAAATGCTCCGGGAAATGCTCAAAATATAAGAGCAAGACCTATAAACAGGGCTAACAGAAAGTTTTTCCTAATTATCTATTGAACTTTAGAAAAATGTAGCGACAATTATTTTGCAGCATAGTATCAATCATTATATGAAATTATGAAAAATAAAATTTTCCAATTAATTCTAAAAAGCAGAATTGGTGAATTAAGCAAGTGGTGGAACTAGTCGTCTGTCACTCTATGACTGCTGATTATCACTGTATAAGTGTGGACAAAGTCGAGGTAGAATAACTATTTATTCGTAACAAAGTTTCATTATATTATTACATACGGTAATGAAAATATATCTGTAATCTTATTGGTCAAAAACCAGACACGTGACCTTCCGTAAATAGTGATATTGCCCTGAGACGGTCCCACAACAGTAATATTGCCCTGACCAATGAAAATAAAGATGAGACAAAATTCTGTCCAATTAATGAGTAGGTAACGTAATGCAACGTCAACTTGTGACAAAACGCTTTGCTGTTCTTCAGCAAAAAGATAACACCTTTAGTCATACTGAGTTTAATTCCGCAAATACGATAAAAACAAGGTCAGTAATCGTCAAATTGTGTATGGAATATCTCGCAGATTTAGAAACGTACATGATATACTCCTTGCTTACGATAACGGGTGTTCCACGATATCGCGGCATTTACATTTTTGCGGTTTGGCACATGCAACGCCCCCTGGTGGCACGTTTATTACTAAAAATGTGATGACAGACAACACATTGTTTTGCCCGTTAACAAATTTGAAGAAATGTCAAAATTTTGGGGAAGTATTCATGGGTTTTAACGGTTTGGGTCATAAAATACCAGAGAGGTGGTATTCAACTGCCACTCCCAACTTATAAATAGGCCCCAGTACTTACCATAACACCATACAATTCTTGCCCTGACAGCTATGGCACTGTCCCGCCTGTTTGTTGACAATCAACAGAGAGGCTTTACACGGTCACGGTGTTACTATATTACAACGCGCGACCTCTAGAAAGTATGGAACAGTTAAGGGTCTGCCTTATTTATTTAATTTAAAAACAAAAAATAACTTTAATGTTCTATTCTGGTTTCACATTGATACATTTGATTATATTATAACTGTGATTCTACTAATATATGAACAATGAAAAACAATTCCACTATCATAGTATTTTTAAATGCCCACACGATCTTGCAGAATAA
>NC_054704.1:52680468-52700045 GCF_016097555.1 Gigantopelta aegis
AAGTTCTTTCAAATTTGAGTTTTCAGAATTTCATACAATGGACAATTCCCTCTTTCATGGAAACTAAAGACTTACCCACTATTTGACACGATTTTATTTAAGATAAAAATAATTGCTATTACAATCTTATCAGGTTGCCTATATATACCATATTTTAAGAGACAGTTGTTACTGGTAATTCAATACCATTTAAAAAGAAATATTGAAATATTACAGTATGAATTATAGGCAAACCAACTTTTCTCATTGCTACTTTGATTCAAACCTACATTCAGAAGTCATGTACCTGATTAAGTGTCACGCTCAAGGTCATTGTGAACTTGCGTGGTCATGACAGCTATTAATCAACCGGTATAGTTTTAATTAAAATAAAGTGGACAAACTCATAATATTTTTTTATTATGCACAGAATATTGCTATAGGGGTGTACACTACCAATCAAAATCCCATAGACGACAATAGTACCATATGTGGTCTAAAACTCCTACCTGCAAAAGTATATCAACCGACAATTAAAACGCCACAGATATAAAAGTACTACCACCCCTTACACTTAAAGTGAAATAGAAAAAAAATGGGGGTCAAGCTGCTCGTTTTCTGAGATAACGGGTAGCAGTCTATGACTACCCTAGTTTCGCACAAAACTTTCGAGTACTTTTTTTTTACAGGTACCCCATACATGTTTCAAGCACCAGGCTACTTGACACATTGGTACTAGATGAAAAAAAATTGCACATTTATTTTTTACCCAGATGCAAACTATATTATTTTTTACAACCAACCACACTCAAATTTATAACCAAACAGGGGACTTGTGGTGTTCACTTCTCTATCAAAAGTTGGGGTGAAAGCACTCGAACTTTGACCCAGCCGGAAGTTATGTTTGGTATAGTACTACCTATACTGATAACATACATTTTTCAAAAAGTGTCCAGCTAGTGTCTTTATGACAACACAGGATCTGGTGTATTCTGACATAAACTGACAACCTCACTGAAACTGTTGTGTTTCTACAGGTGCAACCTAATATAATGTACACCTCAAAAAGCATATATATGCATATAGGTTTTGTACAAAATGCAATATGTCATATTAAACAACAAAATGTTTTTAAAATAAAACTCCTGAAGATATTTACTTTCAGTTTGGGTGTGTGTACTCAGGTATATATGTAAGACAACAAAGATAGTCAGAGTACCTCTACCCCTTAAAGAAAATTCCATTAAAACACATGCACTTGATTGACCCTAGATTATGAAGACCGTAAACAGGCACATCAGAGAAAATCATCAGTATTAAAAAAATACACTGTCTGAGGAAGGAAACACAAACAGGACTGTACCTGTATGAAAGTAAATTGACTTAATGTCCTGAACATTAGTGTTGGGGAGGAAATCCTGTCCGCTGGGTGTGGGTGTCTTCAAGTTTACCAGGTGTGGGGGAATTTCAAATCCATCGGCCATGCTGATTTCATAATGCAAACCATCAAAAACTATGGCAGCCACCCATAAATTCTGACTATATTATTATTTATAGCCTACTGTAGTTGGAGTTTTTAATATGTTGTGATATCTGGAATAATCATGCAGCTTTAACACATTTATTTTTTGATTAATTACTGAAACAAAAAAAACTATTTTTAAATGACAAAATACCCCGAACATCTATTTGCGTGCATTATTTTCTAATCCGGATGAATACAATATGTACATTAGATGTATTCCTACAATCTGTAATCCAGCATTTATTTAGCTAGTAACATTAGGTAATACAGCTTTAACAATAAAATAAATTATTAACTTAAATCCAAGGCAGATAATCAAATCTATGAAAAAATGGTTCTGAATCTAGTATAAACTCAAAAATGCTTTTCTGTTTCAACTCATGAGAGCAATACATCCCAAGTCGGATTATTAGAAAGAACATTTAAAAACCTATCCTGGACGATCCACAAGGTATATTGTTTAACAACCCTTATTGTTATGTACAAATAAGAACAGAAGGCACAATAGTGACCCACAACAAATAATAATACTGATGTTTTGGTAAAGTTTTTCTTCAAAATTTACTTTAAATTTTGTAAATACTTTATTTTTAATAAACTACAAATTTTGTCTAAAAATATAACTTAGCACCCTATAAATATGTCAAAATGAACAATAAAAATCAACTTCTTCTTTACAAATTTGAGAGTTTTCAGAATTTCATACATAAAAAATTAACAATGTTACTAATGGACCCCAACTAAAGACATTAACCCCACTATTGGCACATGCTATTTTTAATATAAAAATAAATTGCTATTAAATCTTAGTTCAGGTTGCCTATATATATAATACCATATTTAAGAGCAGTTGTATATGGCAAGTCAAATACCATGTCAAAAGAAATTATTGAAATCTTTACAGTATGGATTATAGGCCAAAACCAACTTTTCTTTCAGTGCTAACTTTGATTCAAACTCCATTCAGAGCCATGTACAGAGATTATTGTCAAGGTCAAGGTCATTGTGAACTTGCATGATCGAGTGATGGCTAATTAATCAACCCAGTATAGTGTTTTAAATAAATATGACAAAATCATTCATAATATTTTTTATTATGCACTGAATATGGTGCTATAAGGGTGTATACTACCAAATCAAATCCCATAGACGACTAAATAGTAACATATGACCGTGGCTAAAAACTCCTACCTGCAACGTATCAACCGAACATAAACGCCACGGATATAAATACTACCACCCCTTACACTTAAAGTGCAATCAGAAAAAAATGGGGGTCAAGCTGCTCGTTCTGAGATAACGGGTAGCGTCTATGACTACCCTAGTTTCGCACAAAATTCGAGTACTTTTTTTTACAGGTTACCCCATACATGTTTCAAGCAGCACAAGGCACTTGACACATTGGTACTAGATGAAACAAATGCACATTTTTTTTTACCCAGATGAAACTATTATTTTTTACAACCAAACACACTCACAATTTATAACCAATCACAGGACTTGTGGTGTTCACTTCTCTATCAAAAGTGGTTCGGTGCACCTCGAACTTTGACCCAGCCCGGAAGTTATTTGGTATAGTACTATACCTAGTTACTGATAACATACATGTTTTCAAAAAGTGTGTCCAGCTATGTGTCTTTATGACAACCAGGATCTGGTGTATCATTCTGACATAAACTGACAACCTCACTGAAACTGTTGTTTCTACAGTGCAACCTATAATATAATGTACACCTCAAAAAGCATATATATTGCACATAGTTTTTGTACAAATGCAATATGTCATATTAAACAACAAAATGGTTTTAAAATAAAACTCCTGAAGATATTTACTTTCAGTTGGGTGTGTGGTGTACTCAGGTATATATGTAGAAGAGAACAAAGATTTTCTAGTCAGAGTACCTCTACCCCTTTAAAGAATTCCATTAAAACCACATGCACACTTGATGACCCCTAGATTATGAAGACCTTAACAGGCACATCAAAGAAATATCAGTATTAAAAAAAATTACACTGTCTGAGGAAGGAAACACAAACATGACTGTACCTGTATGAAGTAATGACTTAATGTCTGAACATAGTGTGGGATTGGGAAATCCTGTATGCGGGGTGTGTAGGTGTCTTCAAGTTACCAGGTGTGGGAATTTCAAATCCATCGGCCATGCTGATGTTTTTTCATATATGAACCATCAAAAAAACCAATGGCCAGCCAAAATATTCCTGACTATATTTTATTTATAGCCTACTGTAGTTGGAGGTTTTAATAGTTGTGTGATATCTGGAATAATCATGCAGCTTTAACACATTTATTTTGATTAATTACTGAAAAAAAACTATTTTAAATGACAAAAAAATTACCCGAACATCTATTTTCTTGCATTATTTCTAATCCGGATGAAAATACAATATGTACATTTAGATGTATTCCTACAATCTGTAATCCAGCATTTTTATTTAGCTAGTAACATTAGGTAATACAGCTTTAACAATAAAATAAATTATTCAACTTAATCCAAGGCAGATAATCAAATCTGAAAAAATTGGTTCTGAATCTAGTATAAACTCAAAATGCTTTTCATGAGAGCTAACTAAGTGATTATTAAGTAAACAAAATGATCTGGAGATCTAAGTATATGTTTAACAACCTTATTGTTATGTACAAATAAGAACAGAAGGCACAATAGTGACAACAAATTTAATTATGTTTTGGTAAAGTTTTTTTCTTCAAATTTACTTTAAAATTTTGCATAAAACTACAAATTTGTCTAAAATATAGTAACTTAGCACCCTATAAATATGTCAAAATGACAATAAAATCAACTTCTTTACAAATTTGAGTTTTCAGAATTTTCATACATATAAAAAATTAACAATGTTAATGGAAACTAAAAGACATTTTAACCCCCACTATTGGCACATGCTATTTTTTAATATAAAAATAAACTTGCTATTAATATTGTAGTTTCAGGTTGCCTATATATAATACCATACTTTTAAGAGCAGTTGTATATGGCAAGTCAAATACCATGTAAAAAGAAATTATGAAATCTTTTTACAGTATGAATTATAGGCCAAAACCAATCTTTTCTTCAGTGCTAACTTTGATTCAAACTCCATTCAGAGCCATGTACAGAGATATTGTCAAGGTCAAGGTCATTGTGAACTGGCATGATCGAGTGATGGTAATTAATCAAACCAGTATAGTTTAATTAAATAAAATGACAAAATCATAATATTTTTTATTATGCACTGAATATGGTGCTATAGGGGGTGTATACTCACCAAATCAAATCCCATAGACGACAATAGTAACATTATGCGGCTAAAAACTAACATACACTGCAAAAGTATCAACCGACATAAACGCGCCACGGATATAATACTACCACCCCTTACACTTAAAGTGAATCAGAAAAAAATGGGGGTCAAGCTGCTCGTTTCTGAGATAACGGGTAGCGTCTTATGACTACCCTAGTTTCGCACAAAATTTGAGTACTTTTTTTTACAGGTACCCCATACATGTTTCAAGCACAAGGCTACTTGACACATTGGTACTAGATGAAATAAAATTGCACATTATTTTACCCAGATGAAAATAATATTATTTTTTACAACCAACCACAATTCACATTTATAACCAATCACAGGACTTGTGGTGTTCACTTCTCTATCAAAAGTTCGGGCACCTCGAACTTTGGGGGGGGGGACCCAGCCGGAAGTTATTTGGTATTGTACTACCTATAATGATAACATACATTTTTTCAAAAAGTGTCCAGCTATGTGGTCTTTATGACAACCAGGGATCTGGTGTATTCTGACATAAACTGACAACTCACTGAAACTGTTGTTTCTACAGTGCAACCTAATATAATGTACCCTCAAAAAAGCATATATATTGCATATAGTTTTGTACAAATGCAATATGTCATATTAACACAACAAAATGTTTAAAATAAAACTCCTGAAGATATTTACTTTCAGTGTGGGTGTGTGTACTCAGTGTTATTATGGTAGAGACAACAAAGAAGAGTCAGAGTACCTCTACCCCTTTAAAGAATTCCATTAAAACACATGCACTTGATTGACCCCTAGATTATGAAGACCTTAACAGGCACATCAAAGAAATTATCAGTATTAAAAAAATACACTGTCTGAGGAAGGAAACACAAACATGACTGTACCACTGTATGAAGTAATGACTTAATGTCCTGAAACGATTAGTGTGTGGGAGGAAATCCTGTATGCTGGGGTGTGGGTGTCTGTGCAAGTTACCAGGTGTGGGAATTCAGAATCCATCGGCCATGCTGATTTTCATAATGAACCATCAAAAACAATTGCAGCCACCAATATTCCTGACTATATTTTATATTATAGCATACTGTAGTTGGAGGTTTTAATAGTTGTGATATCGGGAATAATCATGCAGCTTTAACACATTTATTTTTGATTAATTACCGAAAAAAAAAACTATTTTTAATGACAAAAAAACTACCGAAACATCTATTTCTTGCATATTTTCTAATCCGGATGAATACAATATGTACATTAGATGTATCCTACAATCTGTAATCCAAGCATTTTTATTAGCTAGTAACATTAGGTAATACAGCTTTAACAATAAAATAAATTACTTCAACTTAATCCAAGGCAGATAATCAAATCTGAAAAAGTTGCGTTCTGCATCTAGTATAGTAAACTCACAGAAAGGTTTTCAGGAGAGCGAACTAACTAGTGATTATTAAGAGAAACAAAAATGTATTTGTCTGAGATTCATAAGTATCATGTTTAACAAACCTTATTGGCGTTGTTATGTACAAATAAGAACAGAAGGCACAATAGTGACACAACAAAATTTAATTATGTTTTTGGCTTAAAGTTTTTCTTCAAATTTACATTTAAATTTTTGCATAAAACTACAAATTTGTCTAAAATATAACTTAGCACACGTATAAATATGTCAAAATGGACAATAAAAATCAACTTCTTTACAAAATTTGAGTTTTCAGAATTTAATACATAAAAAAATTAAACAATGTTTTAATGAAAAATGAGAAACTAAAGACCATATAACCCACTATTGGCACATGCTATTTTAATATAAAAATAAGATGTGCTATTAAAATCTTAGTTCAGGTTGCCTATATAATAATATATTGTTACAGAGCAGTTGTATATGGCAAGTCAAATAACCATGTAAAAAAGAAATCAAAAAAATTATTGAAATCCTTTACAGTATGAATTATATAGGCCAAAACCAACTTTCTTTCAGTGCTAACTTTGATTCAAACTCCATTCAGAGCCATGTAGAGAGTATTATTGTCAAGGTCAAGGTCATTGTGGAACTTGCATGATCGAGTGATGGCTAAGTAATCAACCAGTATAGTTTAATAAATAAACAAAACTTGACAAAATCATAATTATTTTTTATTATGCACTGAATATGTTGCTATATAAGAGTGGGTACACGTACCAAATCAAATCCCATAGACCGACAATAGAGAACATATACGGCATAAAACTCATACCTGCAAACGTAGTAACCGACTCATTATAACACGCGGCACGGATATTAAATAAATACCAACGGCGCCTGTACAACAGTATCTAACAGGGAATCAGAAAAAATGGGGCGTCAAGCTGGGCGCCGTTTCTCGAGGATGATACGAGGTAAGCGTCTGATGCCTAACCCTAGTTTCGGGGGGGGGGGGCCAAAAATGTCCTGCCAGGGTACGTTTTTTGTACAGCTATCCCACGCAGTACGCATGCAACACACGGCGACTTGCGACATGGTACTCAATGGACGGAAAAATATCAACATTATATTTTACCCAGATAACTAAAAATTACGGGGTTTTACAACCCAACCCCCCCTACATCCATTATGACCCCAACGCGGAACGTTTCGACACAGACGTAGTTTTTTTCACGATTCTTCTAGAAAACTTCATAAAGGGCGGTCTGCACCTCACAGGCCAGACACTTTGCCCAAGGCCTGAAGAATTATTCAGATATGGTAACAATTGCAACTGAACCGCTCAATAGATAGCCGCAGAGACTAGAACACTAAGAACAAGTTTTCATCCAAAAGGGTGACACAACCTAGGTGCGCATTGCTTGGACTAAAGGACACACACTCAAGGAAATGGCCTTGCTGTGCGTATTCGACATAAAACTGACAACCGCACTGAAACTGTTGTTTCCTACAGTGCAAACATACTATAATGTACCCCTCAATAAAGCATATATACTGCACATAGTTTGGTACAAATGCAAGATGTCATAATGAAACAACAAAACTGCTTTTAAAATTAAAACTCCTGAGAGGATATTTACTCTTCCCGTCTGGTGTGCTGTACGCAGTTTATCTATGGTAGAGAGAACAGTACAGAGTAGTCAGAGTACCGCTCCCCCTTTACAAAGAAATGCCATTATAAAACACATGCGACCTTTGATTGCCACCTAGATTATCGAAGACCTTAACAGGCGAATACAAAAGAAATATCAGTCATTAAAAAAATTACACGGTCGTGAATGGTAAGGAACTCTTAACACAAACATGACTGTAACCTCGCATATGATGTAAGTACCTTAATGTCATGAACATTAAGTGTTTGGGGGGAAATCCTGTATGCTGGGTGATATGTGGGTGGTCTATTAAGTTACCAGGTGGCTGGGAATTTTCAAATACAAAGGTCGGCCATGCGGAATTGTCATAATGAACCATGACAAAACCAGTTGGCAGCCCACCAATAGTCCTGACGTATATTTTATTGGTGGGTGGTGGTCGCTACTGTAGTTGGATCGGTTTTAATAGTTGCGATATCTGGAATACGAATTCATGCAGCCTTAAAACACAGTTTATTGTTTGATTGAATCTTAACTTACTGAAACAAAACCCTTTTGATTAAAATGGACGCAAAATACGCGCCTGGCTGGTATACCGAACATCATTATTTTCTTGCACCGTAATTTTCTAATCCGGCAGGAAGACAAGGATGTACCATTAGATTATTCCTGCAATTCTGTAGTCCAGGCAATGGTATTTAGCTTATAACATGTAGGTAATCAGCTTTAACAATAAAAATCGAAGTAGCAACTAATCCAAAATTTTTTTTTTTTTTTTTTGGGGGGGGGGGGGGGGGGGGGGGGGGGGGGGGGGCCCCCCAAGTTTTTGTGGGTTTGGGGATTTTTAAACAAAATGGTTTCGTTTCTAGTAAACAAAAAATCTGAAAAAAGTGCTCTGATCTAGTATAACTCTAAGCTTTCATGAGAGCTAACTAAGTGATTAGTAGAACAGTTAAAATGATCTGGAACTTGATTCTGATAGTATAGGTTTAACGACCGTTATTGTTATGTACACAATAAGAACAGATACGTAGGCACATACTAGAGTGACAACAAGCTTTCAATTATATTTTTTGGGTAAAGTTTTTCTTCAAAATTTACTTTACATTTTGAATAAAAGACGACAAAGTTGTTTACCCGTAAAATATAATCTTAGGTCACCCTATTCTACAGATGTCAAAATGACCAATTACAATCAACTTCTTTACAAATGTGAGTTTTCAGCATTTCCATACATAAAAAATTAACAGGATGGTAATGGAAAAAACAAATAAAGCCCTGTACCCACTATTGGCACATGCTATTTTTTAATAGAAAAAGAAATTGTATTTATTAATCTACGTTCAGTGTTGCCTATATATAATACCATATTTAAGAGCCGTTGGTATATTGCAAGTCAATACCATGGTAACAAGAAAGTCATTGAAATCTATAGCAGTAGGAATATAGGGGCCAAAACCAAAATTGTCTTCAGTGCGAACTTTGATTCAAAGCCTCCATTGCAGAGCCAGGTGACAGAGGATTATTGTCAAGGTCAAGGTCATGTGACACTTGCAGGATCGAGGTGGATGGCTAATTCATCACCTCAGATATGTGACAATTAAATAAAATGACCCAAAATAAGAATCTTATTATTATGCACGTGAATATGTGCTATTATAGGGTTCCCTACCAACTCAAATCCCGATAGACGACAATAGGTAACCATATACGGCCTAAAAAACTCCTACCTGCAAAGTAATCAAACCGACATTAACGCCCCGGATATAAATACTAAACCCCTTACACTTAAGTGAATCAGGAAAAAAATGGGGTCCATCTGCTCGTTTCTGAGATAACGGGTAGCGTCTATGACTACCCTAGTTTCGCACAAATTTGAGTACTTTTTTTTACAGGTTTACCCCATACACTGTTTTCTTCAAGGCCAAGGCTACTTGACACATTGGTACTAGATGATAATAATTTAGCACATTTATTCTTCCCCAGATTACACTCTTATGTTTTTACAACCAACACCACTCACAAAAATATTATACCATCACAGGACTTGTGGGTTTCACTTCTCTCTATCAAAAGTCGTGCACCTCGGAACTTTGACCCATGCCGAAAGTTCTTTGGGATAGTGAACTACCTATACTGATAACATACAGTTCAAAGAAAAGTTGTCCATCTAGTGTGTCTTTCATGACAACCCAGGATCTGGTGTATTACTGACATAACTGACAACCTCACTGAAACTGTATGTTTCTAACCCAGGTGCAACCGATAATAAGTGTACATCCAAAGGCATAGATATCGGCACAGAGTTTCTGTCACAAACGGCAATATGTCAGATTAAACAACAAAATGGTTTAACAATAACACTTCCTGAAGACTTTTACTTTCAGTTAGCGTGTGTGTGACTCCAAGTGATATAGCTTAGAAAGAACCACGCATAGTCAGAGTACCTCTACCCCTTTAAAACGAATGCCAAATTAAAAACACATGCCCTTGAATGTGGACCCCTAATTATGAAGACCGTAACCGGCCACACATCAAAGAAATATCAGTATTAATAAAAAACACTGTCTGAGGAAGGGAAAAACAAACATGACTGTACCTGTATGAAGTCTTGGGACTTGAATGTCCCTGAACCTTAGTGTTGAGAGACAACTGCCCTGTATGCGGGGTGTTGTGGTTTCGTTAAGTTACAAGAGTGTTGGAATTTCAAATCCATCGGCCATAGCTGATTTTCATAATGAACCATCAAAAACCAATGGCAGCCACCAATATGCCAGACGATCTTTAGTTATAGCCTACTGTAGTTGGAGGTTTTAATAGTTTGTGATAGTCTGGATAATCATGACAGCTTTAACAACATTATATTTTTGATTAATTACCGAAAAAAAAACTATTTTAGAATGACACAAATTACCCGCAGACGATAACTATTGTTTTCTTGCATTATTTTCTAAGCCGATGAAGACATATGTTACATTAGATGTATTCTTCCTATTTTATCTGTAATCCAGCATTTTTTATGATTAGCTAAAAACCATTAGGTACTAACACAGCTTTAACATAAAAATAATTATCAACTTAATCCAAGGCATATAAATCAAATCTGAAAAAAATTGGGTTCTGAATCTATATAAACTCAAAAATGCTACGTTTCATGAGAGCTAAACCTAAGTGATTATTAAGAAAACCAAAATGATCTGGAGATCTAAGTCTATATGTTTAACAAACCTTATGTTATGTACAAAAAAACCAGAATGGCCAATAGGTGACAACAACTTTCAATTATGTTTTTTTTTAGTAAAAGTTTTTTCTTCAATTTACTTTAATGTTTGCGATAAAACTTACAAATTTTGTCTAAATATAACTTAGCACCCCTACCAAATATGTCAAAAGACAATAAACCTCACTTCTTTAAAATATTAGTTTGCAGAATTTCACTATCGAGTAAATTAACCATGTTTAAGGGCAGCTTGTAATGGCCCAGTCATCACCGCCTATGTAAATTAAAATATTGTCATCTGTGCTCTTTTTAATATATAACAAATAAATTGCTATTAAATCTTCGTTCAGGTTGGATTCTATATTTCATACACCATTTACAGAGCTTGTTATATGCAGGGTCAATAACCATGTAAAAAGATGAATTATTGGGCTATTACATATTACCAGTATGAATAGCCCATTAAATACAACTTTTCTTCATAGTGCTAACACTAGCGAATTACAAACTCACATCAGACCATGTACAGAGATTTTTTCAAGTCCAAGGTCCATTGTGAACTGCGATGATCGAATGAGGGCTAATCCTATCCCCAAATAGTAGGTAATGTAAATAAAAGGACCAAAACATAATATTCAGTTATTATGCCTGAATATTGCTATAATATAGGGTGTATATCACCAGTGGAGATCAAGCTTGACACCGAATAATAACATAACGGCTAAACGTCTACCTGCACGTATCCACCGACTAAACGGCCCACGGATATAAATCCGACCATTTTTTTTCTTACACTTAAAGTTATCCGAAATAAATGGATCGCGGGCGTTTCTGAGCTACCGGTTAGCGGGGAGATGGAATATACCCTAGTTCCGCACACATGACTACCTTTTTTTAATGACCCATCCTGCAAGCACAATGACACATTGGTACTAGAGTAAATCACTTGAACAGTTATTCTTTTACGTAGATAACACCAAGTCACACCAACACACGCACATTTTCAACCAAGTCACAGATTGGGGTGTTCATTGCTCTATCAAAGTTCGGTGCCAAACCGACTTTGACCCAGCCGGGAGTTTATTTGGTATGGTGTACTTCTCTATCAAACTCGGACCACAGTCGAACTTTTACAAAAAGTGTCCCGCTATGTGTCTTTATGCCACCCGCGAGTTGTCTTGTATTGCATGACTGGGTCTCTGACAAACTGACACCTCCACTGAAACTGTGTTTCTTACAGTGTCAACCTAATATAATGTACACTCAAAAAGCATATATTGCATATAGTTTTGTACAAATGCAATATGTCATATTAAACAACAAAATGTTTAAAATAAAACTCCTGAAGATATTTACTTTCAGTTTGGGTGTGTGTACGTCAGGTATAGATAGTGAGGAGACAACAAACAGATAGTGCCAGAGTACCTCTACCCCTTTAAAGAAAATCCATTAAAACACATGCACTTGATTGAACCCCTCGATTATGAAGACCTTAACAGGCACATCAAGAAATATCAGTATTAAAAAAAATACACTGTCTGAGGAAGGAAACACAAACATGACTGTACCTGATATGAAGTATGTACTTAATGTCCTGATAACACTAGTGTTGGGAGGAAATCCTGTATGCTGGGTGTGGGTGTCTTTAAGTGTACCATGTGTGGGAATTTCAAAATCCATCGGCCATGCTGATTTTCATAATGAACCATCAAAACCAATTGGCAGCCACCCAATATTCCTGACTATATCTTTTATGTTTTTATAGCCTACTGTAGTTGGAGGTTTTAATAGTTGTGATATCTGGAATAATCATGCAGCTTTAACACATTTATTTTGATTAATTACTGAAAGGTAAAAACTATTTTAAATGACACAAATTACCCGAACATCTACTTTTTCTTGCATTATTTTTCTATACTCCGGATGAATACACAAAATATTACATTAGATGGTTCCTACAATCTATCTGTAATCCGCAGCATTTTATTTAGCTAGGAACATTAGGGTAATACAGCTTTACAATAAAATAACTTATCAACTTAATCCAAGGCAGATAAATCAAATCTGAAAAAATTGGTTCTGAATTCGAATATAAACTCAAAATGCTTTTCATGAGAGCTAACTAAGTGATTATAAGAGAACAAAAAATGATCTGGGATCTACAAGATACGTTTAACAACCTATTTATTTTTATGTACCAAATAAGAACAGAGTCGGCACAATAGTGACAACAAATTTAATTATGTTTTTGGTCAAAGGTTTTCTTCAAATTTACTTTAAATTTTGCAATAAAACTACCAAATTTGTCTAAAATATAACTTTAGCACCCTATAAATATGTCAAAATGACAATAAAAATCAACTTCTTTTACAAATTTGAGTTTTCAGAATTTCATACATAAAAAAATTAACAATGTTAATGGAAACTAAAAGAGAATTAACCCACTATTGGCACATGCTATTGTTTAATATAAAAAATAAATTTGCTATTGAAATCTTAGTTCAGGTTGCCTATAATAATACCATATTTAGAGAGCAGGTGGATATGGCAAGTCAAATACCATGTAAAAAGAAATTATTGAAATCTTTACAGGTATGAATTATAGGCCACAAACCAACTTTTCTTCAGTGCTAACTTTGATTTCATACTCCATTCAGAGCCCTTGTTACAGAGATTCTTGTCAAGGTCAAGGTCATTGTGGGAACTGGCATGATCGCGTGAGTCGGGCTAAATTAATCATTTAACCAGTATAGTTTTAATTAAATAAAATGAAAAAATCATAAATTGGTTTTTTATTATGCACTGAATATGTGCCTATATAGGGCTGTATACTACCAAATCAAATCCCCTAGACGACAATAGTAGTAACATATGCGGGCTTAAAACTACCTACCTGCAACGTATTATCAACCGAGACAATAAACGCAAACGGATATGAAATACTACCACCCCGGTACAGAGACTTAAAGTGAATGCAGGAAAAAAATGGGTGTCAAAGCTGCTACCGTTTCTGACAATGTTAACGGGGGTAGCGTCTATGACAAAACCCTTTTTGCGCACAAAAATTTGAGTACTGAAGATATTTACTGACAACAAAGATAGTCCGAGTACCTCTACTCTTTTAAACAATTCCATTAAAACACACGCACTTGACTGGCCCTAGATCTTGAAGACTTTAACAGGCACCTCAAAGAAATACCATTATTAAAAAATGCATTGTCTGAGGAAGGAAACACCAACATGATTGTACCTGTATGAAGTAATGACTTGTCATGAATATTAGTGTTGGGAGGTAATCCTGTATGCTGGGTGTGGGTGTCTTCAAGTTACCAGGTGTGGGAATTTCAAATCCATCGACCATACTGATTTTCATAATGAACCATAAAAACCATTGGCAGCCACCAATATTCCTGACTATATTTTATTTATAGCCTACTGTAGTTGGAGGTTTTAATAGTTGTGATATTTGAAATTATCTTCCAGCTTTCACACATTTATGTTTGATTAATTACAGAAAAAAGCTATTTTTAAATGACATAATTACCCGAACATTTATTTCCTTGCATTATTTTCTAATCCAGATGAATACAATATGTATATTGGATGTATTCCTACAATCTGTAATCAAGCATTTTATTTAGCTAGTAACATTGGGTAATACAGCTTAACAATCAAATAAATTGTCAACTTACTCCATGGCAGATAATCAAATCTGAAAAAAAAAAATAAATGCTCTTCATGAGAGCAAACTAACTGATTATTTAAAAAAATAAAATTGATTTGGAGATCTAATAGTGACAACAAATTTAATTATGTCTTTGGTAAAGTTTTTCTTCAAATTTACTTAAAATTTAGCATAAATCTACAAATTTGTCTACAATATAACATAGCACCCTATAAATATGTCAACATGACAATAAAATCAAGTTCTTTACAAATTTGAGTTTTCAGAATTTCACATTTATCACCAATCACAGGACTTGTGGTCTTCACTTCTCTATCAAAAGTTCGGTGCACCTCGGTGACCCAGCCGGAAGTTGTTTGGTATAGTACTACCTTATGGATACTATTTAATAAAAATATAACAAGATATTTTATGTATTTTATCAAATAACCGCTAAAAATGTCTTATTTCACCAAACGGTTGCAAATGATTTTTGAAAACCCCACAATTAGAAAAGCTTGTATATTTTTATGACAGGACTTCTATTTAATTTGTTATTGTACAAGGACACTGAAATTGAGTTTTGGTTAGGAATCTGGTAAATCGAAATGTTACTTGAATTTTAAATGTCATTTTGAGGTCACACAAGTTCGGGACGCAACATAATATGTGCTGTAATTGCAGAACTTGCATAAAACATATAAAAAAGAACGTAGGTGATTATGTGAAATACACTAAGATTGTTAAATATGTTTTTCTTGTTATTAGAATTTGTATTAATTAATTAGCATATTGAAATAAACGTTTACAGACGCGCACGCACCCACACACCCCCCCCCCCCCCCCCCACACACACACACACACACATACACAGGGATTGCACTGGAACAAATTTTGGTTTTGGCTAATTTTCAAATATGTAGAATTATTCTTTGAAAATTATTAAAATGATTTAGTATAAAAATTAGCATTTGGCTAATTTGGCAATTGACAAGGTGAGCACTTCATACATACATACATACATACATACATATATACATACATATATTAAATGTTTTTAAATAATTAAAAAAAATTAAATCAATATATGCACAACTATGAAAAGTTAAGAAGACTTGTTATATGATTAACTGTGCTACTTTCTAAATACCAAATAAACTAAAGATATTTCTTTTTAGGCTCCTAACTGGAGATCCTGACAGAGAGGATCACCAGTTATGTCCAATCATTTAACAAGGATATATTTGTTGCGACATGTCGAAAACATAACCTCCAAAATATCTCTTAAATCCACTTACTGGAAACACTGAGGTCATCCAGATACTGCACAAGCTTTGGTATGGTGTGTGCCCAAAACACACCTGGGCTGAGGCTGGGACTGGGGCTGGTGAGTATAGTACCAGTTGAAAAAGAAACGCACTGAATCGAATGTGACCAAACAAAAGGCATCTGTTCTGGCGTGAACTATATATCTGGCAGCAGATGACATAGAAAATGATCTAATATAATTTGACAGCACCAGACTAACCAGACCCAGATCCAGGGTCGGTGTGTGGTGGACCCTAGCTGTTCAGTGTGTTGAAGTTCAGCTCTAGGACGAAGTGGTCCATAAACCCTGTTTTAAACCTCGATGCCACTGACTCGATCTAAAAGCAGATATCAGTCAACATAGAGCATTAAGTGCTGGACATCAATGTAGCCGGTGTTGGTATGAATCATGACTTCATCCCACTAGAGAGAACCATATACAAAACAAAACAATGAAACTGCTAACGTTGCCTGTAAGACGAACCTGATGTGGATCCTTGCATGGCAAACATATCCAGAGGTTATTATACAACTTTGAGACTGACCCTTTATAGAAATATTACATCAGTGGTTATTAGAAATCAAGTATGTAGTACCTGTGTCACACTGTTGTTGTTTTCTAGAGAAGAAACCAACAGTCACCATATGGACTACTCTTTCACAGTCAAGTGCGGACAATGAGTATTAAGCTATACTTTCGTAGACAGGACAGCATACAATACGGGATCCCAATGGCATACGGGTGGGGCAATTACCCCCAATCCCCCTGTCCCGTACGTTTATGTAATAAACCCCTTCTATACTAATCATGGTTCGTACTCTGGAACGTCTCTTTATGCATGTGAATATACAAGAATTCGTAAGTCAGTCTCAATGCAATCATTTATTTTTATAAATAGTACACTAACGCCATTTAAGATCAGTCAGTGGATCGCCACATTAGTGCTTCAAATGTTTTAATGTTCATAGCCCAGTTTCTCATACATGGTTTCTTTTATCTTGCTGTCTATAAAGTTGACAAGCCTCGAGCCCTTTCCAGGATCAGTCATTCCATACCTGAAAGTAACAAACATACTGAGAGTATTGCTAAAGCACTACTTGGCCCAACAAATGTTAATGGGAGTGTAATATACTGACGAATGACGGATTGGGTGGGATGAAGGGAAGAGCAGCATTGCGTTCGGTATGTTCAGGGCGCGATAGTGACGATAATATATGGTAGGCTACAGTCAAATCAAGAGCGCCAAAGTATGAGTGCGATGACGCCCTACTGGCAATCGTATCGCGGAACTGAAACATCCTTTGGATTACAACCACCGACTCCATCACGAATACAAGAGGAGATATCATTGCGCATAGTCGTGAGACTGGTCATGCAGATATGACGCGATACTGTTCGAAGCACACGTGGGCTCTACACTCTATTTGGACAGGGGACACAAAAAAAGCCCTATGGTTCGCAACCACAAACTAAAATGCAACAGGGATAAGTATCATACACCAAAGGTGGTGGGTATCCACGTGCATGTAGTGTGTGAACGGGACTATGGCACAACAAGATAATAAGAACGCGGTCAAGGAGTCGGTGGGAGTGTGTTTCGAAGTACGATATAGTGTAGTGGCACAACCAACACTTGGAGGAGGATGTGACCGGACCATGGTTGATACTGCCTGGAATAAATATTCTGCAGAGATGGGACAAGGGTGTTCAGCAGGACTGGGGTGATCTGGCGTCTGAAGCTAAAGTATAACAGACACACTAGAAACTATGGGTAAAGTACTGCCTCAAAAAGTGAACACAGACAAGATAATAGGTATAGTTTTGTACCAAAATGCAATATGGTCATAGTGCTGGTGAACACACGATGTGTTAAAATAAAAGCACCTGAAGATAGTCACTTTTACATTTGGTGCGCGCTAAACGCAGGAGTATCATATGTGAGACAACAAGGTATAAAGTCAGAGTACCGCGCATACTGATTAAGGAATGCAATTAAAGGGACATGGCACACTGATGAGAACTAGTATTATGAAGACTTAACAGGCACATCAAAGGAAATACTCAGTATTAAAAGAAAATACACTGTCCGAGCGAAGGGGGACACAACGAAACATGCCGGCCGTGTAAGTAGTAAGGACTTTATGTCCTGAACATGGTGTTGGGGGAGAAAAGCCTGTAATTGCACGGAAGTGGGCAAGCAATATCACAGTATACCTCAGGTTTGGGAATTTGAGAGCACCATCGGCAGGATGATGTTATACATGACAACCATCAAAGACCAATGGGCAGGCACACACCGGTTCTACGAGGAATATCTTATATATGGGGACCGACTGATTGTTGGAGGTTGTCAGGTACTGTGAGATCAGCGGGTACATTGCAGCAGACTTTAAAAAACACACTAGTATTAAGATGGTGAATGACTGTGAGAGAATATGTTTACATGTGATAATGAGTACACGCGGGAGTATTGGGGTGAGGCGGGTTATTTGGTTATAGAATGTCGGAGAGATAGAATATAGTAACATAGGGGTATGTGTGTGGCAATCTGTAATCCCGTTAAGTGATGTAGCTCGCTGTCAGTGAGTAATAACAGCTTTAACACAATAACATTCAATTATCAACTACACTGTACGCCAGGAAGAATACGAAATCTGAAAAGGTGGGTGTGCTGATCTCTAGTTAGTAAACATACAAATGCTTTCCAGCGAGAGTGCACTAAGTGATATTAAGAAACAACTAAATGATCTGGTAGATCTCAAGGTATATGGTAAAGAATAATATAGGGGTATGTACAAGCTAGAACAGAAGGCCACAAATAGTGACAACAAATTTAAATTATGTTTTTGGAACAAGTTTTTACATTCAAATTTCTTTTACATTTGACATAATAACGACAAAATTTGTCTATCAATATATAACTTAAGCAGGCACCCTACAAAATATGTCAAACTGACCAATAAAAACACACGTCTGTACCTTTTCACAGGAGTCAGAAATTTTCATAAGATGAAACACTAAAACAAGGTTAGATGGGAAACTAAAAGACATTTAACCCACTATAGGGCACATATATTTTTAATATAAAAATAATTGCTATTAAAATCTTAATTCAGGTTGCCTATATATAACCCTATTTAAGACATTGATAATGGAAGTCAAATACCATGTAAAAAGAAATTATTGAAAATTTACAGTATGTTTAGGCCAAACCAACTTTTCCTCAGTCTAACTTTGATTCAAACTCCATCAGAGTCTGTACAGTGGGTTGGTCAGGTCAAGGTCCATTGTGAACTTGCGTGTCCAGTGACAGCTAATTAATCAACCAGTATAGTTTAATTAAATAAATCCAAAATATTTTTTTATTAGCACAGAATAGTGCTATAGGTGTTACTACCAATCAAATCCCATAGACAACAATGAACATTGTGGCTAAAACCCTACCTGCACTATCAATCGACATAAACGCCACGGATTAATACTACCACCCCTCACCCTTAAGTAAATCACAAAAAGTGGGTGTCAAGTGCCCTTT
>NC_054704.1:52700245-52742653 GCF_016097555.1 Gigantopelta aegis
ACGTGTACACTGTACAAGTTCTAGATGTATGGTATTTTTATATTTATATACCTGATGTTTTTTATGACTTATTGTCAGTGAATAGTGTTACAATAAGTTGATATTTTTATAAATTACATGTGTTTTACAATAGGTTATTAATATTCTGAATACTCGTACACTGAAATTTCCGAGAGTATTCCCGGAAATACCCGAGTATGTAATAGTAATTTTTAGTTTTTTTCCGGAAATATATCATAGTTATTAGGTCAAAGATCTGATGTGACAGTTTTTCTGTATCGGTGTTGACACTATTGATTACAAATAACACAGATCTCAGATTTGGAATAGTGATACTAAAGTGTGTCTTTTTATCAATTGCCAATAAAGATGTTATATTTTGTTGGGTACCCAGCCATGTCGGCATTAGGGGTAACGAAAAGGCAGATGTTGCTGCCAAGTCTGCTTTGAACGTGTCCGTGTTGGTGTCCCCTACAGTGATTTTAAATTTCATATTAACCAATATATTTTTTCGACTTCGCAAGTTGATTGGGACGGTGCGGTTGCGAACAAGCTTCATTCTGTCAAGCCAGTCCTGGGACAGTGGCAGTCATCTTTCAGGCGGTGCAGGAAGGATGAAGTAGTCTTATGCCGTGCCCGCATCGGCCATACATATTTGACGCATTCATTTATTTTAAAAAAGGATCCTCCCCCTCTGTGTGAACATTGTCAGTGTACACTGACTGTGCGTCACATTTTGGTGGAGTGTGATCATCTCAAGCCGACGAGAAATGATATATTTGGCAACAGAAATGTTTTGGAATCTTTTAAATTCCACCCAGAATTAATTGTAAAGTTTTTAAAACACTTTGACTTATATACAAAGTTTTAAAATGTACTTACCTCGATTTTATGTATTGTATTGTATTATACTTTTTGTCCCCACAGCTTCTTACACTGGTTTTGTATGGAAGTGTATAGATGGTGTTTCCATATACTTGCCATTTGTGACACCCGGTGGCCGATGTGTGTTTTTGTGCTGGGGTGTCGTTAAACAAACATTCATTCATTCATTCATTCATTCATTCATTCAGATTAGTTTATTTAGCGTTAACTTTCTTCACATATCCTTTTCGGACTTGTACTTTTTTTATTTGACAATATATTTACAGTCATTGTTATTTAATAGTTTTGTAAATGTGATTTTTTTTTTTATTAAATGATATAGCTAAGATTTTTTTTTTCACTTCATGATTATGTGGATTTCTCTCTCTCTCTCTCTCTCTCTCTCTCTCTCTCTCCTCTCTCTCTCTCTCTCTCTCTCTCTCTCTCTCTCTCTCTCTCTCTCTCTCTCTCTCGTAAATAGTTCACTGTTATTGTAGACTGGTGCGGATATTGTATTTGTTTTGCTTTTGATCAAACATTTTTGATTTTGTCAGTTATTTTAGTTTAATTTTAATTTTAAAACAATTATTGACCACATTTCGGGCAATATCACATTTTATGGAACGAAGAAATTGATATTGACGTCGGCCGTTGGCCTCGGTCAATATCAATTTCTTCGGTGCATAAAACATGATATTGCCCGAAATGGCGGTCAATAATTGATAAGTATTGCGACTCATGAGATATGATTGGAAACGTCACTCGGTGATGTATCAGTTATATTTCACAAAACAACTTATCAAAATGTTCTCTATATTTTTAACGTTTAGAATTTTATAAATGGAGACACATTGTATGGTGATGATGTACAGTATTTTCTCTCGACTACATAGCACCTGCAATACGTTCAAGAGCCTCTACTTTTCTGGTTTCCAAAATTAAAAGTTCTTGATGGAAAGCTTCTTCGTTTTCAACTTTTCTATGTTTCAGATTTAGAAACTCTTCTGAGATGCATTCTGCTGAAATTTTCGAATAACACACATCTCAATTGTATGAAATTAAATAAGACATGGACATAAGATTGACAGCATATTGGGTGGGACAAGTTTGTGTGTTGGGGGTACTAGACATTGCACCCATAAACCAGTTCGCTCCCAATTTTACCTGTTCACTGCGAGGTACTTTGTTCCCAACTATTAATCAGTTCACCCATTTTATACAATTATTGCTACTGAATAAAAATTACATGTGCCGATGACATTCTTTATGTATGAATGTATTCATAATTGTATGGTATGCACTGTATGTATGTATCAATGTTGAATTTGTGATTTCAATTAAAAGTGTCAGTGGAAAACAAAATTCCTGCAAGAAATACAACCATTTTACGATTTAGCTTACCACTTCTCTTATAGTTCATTCCTGTATTGTGTCTGGTCATATTCACTGGTGTGTCTGAAACATCTAGTTATTTTACAAATACACATTTATGCTTTGTTGAACTGTATGACTCATAATCATGTAATTAATGTAGATTAAAAACACTGTTTGAACACTAGGTATAGAAGATTACCATTTTATTAAATCTATTACACACATGCCTGTAAATTATTAAAGTTACCATCAAGCGAGCGCGTTTTTCATCTCTTCCCCCCCCCCCCCCCCGTTTAACGCATTCCACACCAAAATCCTTGCACATCGTAAAAGCCATCATGCTGTTGCATAATGCAATATGATAAAACCCTAAACAACACTTTCAAGTGCATCACAATGTGACTGGAATAAATGACTAAAAAGTAAATGCGTTTTATATAGTTTTATTGCCAGTTGTTACATTTACAACCGCACAAGGTAAGTAAAACTGTTGATTAAAATGAAAATAATAGTTTGTTATTTTTGTAAACGTATTAGGTAAGTAAAAACTATTATTTAATGTTGCATTTCAAGTAAATAATAAGTATCGGTGCGTTGTGGTGTTGACACGTGTTAGGTCAATTCTTGTGCAACTTGCGATGACACGAGATCAATACTTGTGCATCTTGCGGTAACACGTGTTAGAGTCAATACTTGTGCAGCTGGCGTTGAACGTGTTAGGTCAATTATAGTGCTGATTGCGATGACACCGGGTGGACCCACACTCACAGCAGGTAGGTAACAGGATCGTATCGAAGACAATTCTGTTGTTAACTGGTCGGTTTTCGCAGTAGGCCCACAGACTCGCACGGCTGTATGTAGTAATGCATCGGCTTTCAAAGTCACTAATTTGGGCTTCTTCCAAATATTAAGACGACCAGAAACACATTGAATATACAGACACTGATATTCTAAACAAGAAAATATATTTAATATGTAACTTTAATCGTAGAAATATTTTATTAATCGGCAACATTTTACAATGCAGCAAACTCAGGAATGTCCCTTTATCCGTTAACCTTTTTACAATCGTACATATGTGAACACTATGTCTGATTCCATCTCTGGGTGAATACGCCGCATGATCGGATCCGTACCCGTGTATATGTGAACATAGCTTATTGTGGGTTATTGTCCATGCGACCTTCAACAGAAAACTAGAACAGTAACAGTTAAAGCTGCAGTGTCTGGTTTCAATCGTATACAATCAAGTTCTAAGTTCAAATACAAGCAAAACTGCACTTTTAATTCACTCGCTAGTTGTCATCATTAACGCATATCGTCAAATGCTTACTAGCCAGTTAGAACAATTCTCGCCATTTTGTAATACCGAGCGGATTCTAGCAGCCAATTACGCTAGCAGCCAATTTCAGCAGACACGCATGGCGACGTTCTAAACACCGGACTCATACGCCTTTTATAATGTGTGTTGTGGTGTGGTCTATACGAAACTAGTTGGACATCCTATATTACAGTAGTACAGGATTTTTAAAGTGATACTTCAGATATTATAAAAGTGCTTAATAAAACGGTTAAGTTGTATTTATACGGATATTAGTAACAATAAGACTGTGAAAATGAGTCTTGGTTGTTATTGTGTTTTTGTGTTGTTTTTATATAAAGATACTCTTTAAAACTCTAAAATTCTTAAGTTGTAGTAAATAATAAAAATTAGCATAACAGTATGTTTAAAAGTGTGAAATACAGGTAACAATCGAAAGGCGTACGAGTCCGATGTTTAGAACGTCGACATGAGTGTCTGCTGAAATTGGCTGCTAGCGTAATTGGCTGCTAGGAATTGACTGCTAGAATCGGCTCGGTTTTTGTAATGCAACAATAGCCGAACCGTACTATTTTTAGCCCAGTGGGCGCCCGCCAAAAGTGTCCCACTTTCAAAATACTGAGTTTATTTTTAACTTGGAAAAGCCAGTGTAGTGAAACCAATTCGGAGTGCGGCGTCTTATATGCACCAAACGTAATGGGATTTTCTGTTCTACATGCTTAAATAATAAAAAATATTCCAGGGAATGCCGCTTTAACGACACCACTAGAGCGCATTCATTTATGAATCGTCGGCTATTGGATGTCAAACATTTGGTACTTATGACATAGTTTCAGAGCAAACCCGCTACATTTGTTTTCATTAGTATCAAGGGATGTTTTATATGCACCATCCCATAAACAGACAAACACATATCGCGGCCTTTTGATATCCCAGTCGTGGTGCGCTGGTTGGAATTATAAATAACCCAATGGGGCTATCGACGGGGATCGATCCTAGACCGACCGCGCATCAAGCGAGCGCGTTACTACTGGGCATAATTCAACAGAAAACCAAAGAATCGATTTTATTTTTTATCTCCCCCCCCCCCCCCCCCCCGTTTAACGCATTCCACGCATGCGCCATACCAGAATCCTTGCACATGGTAAACGCATCATGCTCTTGCAGTATGATAAAACCGCAAACAACACTTTCAAGTGCATCACAAGGTAACTGAAATAAACACTGTAAGAAGCAAATGCATTTTAAACAGTTTTATTGCCAGTTGTGTTACATTTACAACCGCACAAGGTAAGTAAAACTGTTAATTAAAAAAATAATAATAGTTTGTTAGTTTTGTAAACGTGTTAGTTAAGTAAAAACTTATTTAATGTTGCATTTCAAGTAAATAAGTATCAGTGCGTTGTGGTGTTAACACTGTTAGGTCAATTCTTGTGCATCTTGCGATGACACGACATCAATAGGGTCAATACTTGTGCAGCTGGAGTTGAACGTGTTAGGTCAATTATAGTGCTGATTGCGATGACACCGGATGGACCCACACTCACAGCAGGTAGGTAACAGGATCGTATCGAAGACAATTCTTCTGTTAAGTGGTCGGTTTTCGCAGTAAGCCCACAGACTCACACGGCTGTATGTAGTGATGCATCGGCTTTCAAACTCGCCGTAGTAATTTTGAGCCTTACATTTGTTGCAAAATTCATTTCTGTTAAAGAAACAAGTTAAAAAATTATCCAAAATGTAATGGTCCAGATACTCCTATCTCACCCGTGATAAATGATTCATGGATTGTGGAGAAGCAGGCTTCATTAAGGTGAAGAGCATTTGGAAATGCAAATTAAATTAGTCATATATGCAGTGAAAACAACAAAGTGTGATTTCCTTTGTCTCGCCTTTGCAATATAAAAAGACAATATATAGACCTTGGCCCATATAGTTTAATCTATTTTAGCTCTACGATACAGTAAAACCGTCGTAAGCTTTGACGTCATTACGACGCATGACATAGAGTACGACCGTTTTACGATATCGTAGCCCTTAGATACCTTCAAAAATATGGGCCTTTTGTGCTGATTTACCCATTGTTCATTCTTGGCTATAGCTCGAGTCGCCTCTAGCCCTCCCTTTATTTAGATGTTGTAGGGGAGGGCTAGAGAGAACTGTGTGTAATACTTCGGCAATCGTCGACGCACCAAATGGTAGCCAACTACTTTGTCTAAAATACTCCTTTTCCTAAATGAATACCACAGAGGTTTGTTTGTTTATTCTCGAGTCCAGTCACAATATTAACATTATGTTAACCAGTACCAACGCTACACGAAGATACTCAGCGCCTCTATGTGAAGGGATCACACCGCTATTTCAGCCAATGAGTGACGTACGAATTTAGTTCTATGAAAAAGAGTACCTCTTTTCTTTATTTTATTATGTTGGTGTCTGAACAGACTTGACAGTATGATTATGGAATATTGGAAGGGTAACATTGCCTCTTGATTTTGGCATATCAAACTGACAGATGCATATCTGCTAAGCTACAGGCAAGACCATTGTTTACTATGCCTGAGGTACATATATTTAACGAGAGTAGCCTCCCCTCCATTAGCCCATGTGCTTAGGAGACTGGATAATTGAAATTGCAGGTGGCGAAGTATCAATTTTATTTGCTTAAATCCTGTCACAGAGGCTGTTCTCTTCATGTCAGGTAGTATATAGCTCCTACTGTTAATAATTTAGTAAGGGCTTGGCTTTATATTTGTACTGTCACCAATGTATAATCAATAGTGGTGAGATACCTGAAATGGACCTCCGCTGTATTTTCTTGTGGTGACGTAGAGCAAAGTATGTGACACGTTGGTAATGGTTAACAACATGTACGTTTAAAGGGACATTCCTGACATTCCTGTCCGTCTAGCTCTCTTACAGTCAGAGTACTCGGGCTAATGTCCGTCTAGCTCTTTTACAGTCAAAGTACTCGGGCTAACGGACTTCTTGATTGCCAATTGCAGGGGTTGTGTAAAAAAATTAAAGGGACATTCCTGAGTTTGCTGCATTGTAAGATGTTTCCGACTAAAAAAATATTTCTACGATTAAACTTAAATCTTAAATATATTTTCTTGTTTAGAATATCAGTGTCTGTAAATTCAATGTCTTTCTGGTCGTCTTAATATTTGTAAGAAGCCCAAACTGGATTTTGTCTTCAAATAATTTCGTACGTACGAAATAAATATATTTTAGGAAATAAAATCAAATTTAAGCTAGTACAAATATTAGAACGATCAGAAACACGTTTAATATACAGACACTAATATTATATGCAGACAAATATATTTGATATGTAATTACAATCGTTAAAAAGTCTCTGTTAGTCGATAACATCTTAACAATTGCAGTAAACTCAGGAATGTCCCTTTAATGGACTTGAGAATAATCAAGCTGAAGCTCCATGGAATCAGATTGAGGAAAACATTTTTATTTTAGACAGTAGCTGGATACTATTTGGTCGTCAGCTATTGCCGAAGTATTACACACAGTCCGCTCTTGCCCTCCCTACAACATATTAATTCGGGGAGGATTAGAGATTACTCGATTAATCCTGGCTAGAGACATAACGTCATTCGGGTGAACACATGTATACTACGACGCATGCGAAATTTTGTATCTCATGTTCAATTAAATATTTATTTTTTTATTCCACGGTCAGAATTCAATTGTCTTTATTACTATAGTAAAATTAAATGGACATCTAATAAAATACAGTACAGCGTGCGCTGGAATAAAAGCTGATAACTTACTGACATTTGACGTAGGTCATCAATCCTTGTCGCGCGAGCGCCCAACATTGTCCCCTGTTCGCTGGATTCACACTGAAGTAGCTGCGAAGAGTCATTTGAGTTTTGGTGCATGCGCTTCTAACGGTTCCTAGCCTGAAATACGTTATAAATGAAGTATGCGATGTAATCGTCATTAAAGGGACATTCCTTAGTTTTCTGCCATTTTTAAGATGTTATCGACTAACAAAGACTTTTTAACGATTGTAATTACATATCAAATATATTTTTCTGCATAATATATTAGTGGCTGTATATTAAACGTGTTTCTGGCCGTTGTAATATTTGTACTAGGTTAAATTTCATTTTATTTCCTAAAATATATTTTTTTCGTACGTACCAAATTATTTGAACACAAAATCCAGTTTGGGCTTCTTACAAATATTAAGAGGACCAGAAACACATTGAATATACAGACACTGATATTCTAAACAAGAAAATATATTTAATATGTAAGTTTAATCGTAGAAATATTGTATAAGTCGGAAACATCTTACACTGCAGCAAACTCAGGAATGTCCCTTTAAATTCCATCCAGAATTAAAGGGACATTCCTGAGTTTGCTGCACTTTTTAAGATGTGTCTGTATATTCAATATGTTTCTGGTCGTATTAATATTTGTAAGAAGTCCAAACTGTATTTTGTCTTCAAATAATTTCGTACGTACGAAAACAAATAATATTTTAGGAAATAAAATTAAATTTAATCTACTGCAAATATTAGAACGATCAGAAACACGTTTAATATACAGACACTGATATTCTTAACAAGAAAATATATTTGATATGTAATTACATTCGTTAAAAAGTCTCTGTTAGTCGAAACCATCGTAAAAATTGCAGCAAACTCAGGAATGTCCCTTTAAAGAAGGACACTCCTCAGTGTACCCGGACTGTGCGCCACATTTTGGTGGAGTGTGATCATCTCAAGCCGACGAGAAATGATATATTTGGCAACAGAAATGTTTTGGAATCTTTTAAAGGGACATTCCTGAGTTTGTTGCAATGTTTTAAGATATTATCGACTAATAAAATAGTTCTACGAGTAAACTTACATATTAAATATATTTTCTTGTTTAGAATATTAGTGGCTGTATATTAAACGTGTTTATGTTCGTTCTAATATTTGTACTAGGTTAAATTTCATTTTATTTCCAAAACAATGTTGTTTTTTCGTACGTACGAAATTATTTTATGACAAAATCCAGTTTGGGTGTCTTGCAAATATTAAGACGACCAGAAACACATTGAATATACAGAGTGATATTCTAAACCAGAAAATATATTTAATATGTAAGATTAATCGTAGAAATATTTTATTAGTCGGAAACATTTTACACTGCATCAAACTCAGGAATGTCCCTTTAATTGTACATTTTTAAAACACTTTGACTTCTATACAAAGTTTTAAAATGTACTTGCCTTCATTTTATGTATTGTATTATACTTTTCACCCACAGCTCCTTACACTGGTTTTACATAAATATATATAAATAATATTTTCATATACTTACCATTTGTGACAACCAATAGCCGATGTATGTTTTTGTGCTGGGGTGTCGTTAAACATTCATTCATTCATTCTGTTTGGTATAAGTTTATGTATATTGTCATTTGATACTTTATTAAATCATGTAATACATAATGCAAATAATTGTCACATACGGAGGCGCATGAATGGAATATACTCAAGCCATTTGCATAAAAAATTATCGTTACGCATTGCGGATTACGGATACATATATGCAAAGGGACTGCGGACAAATCAGATGTGCGCCTAAGGTATAAGGCCACAACACCGACTTTGAATTTGTAACAACTATGTACCAATCTTAGTGCGAAACAAATTGCAACGATAGCTTCATGTTGATGCCCAAAAGCCGGCCTTGGTTAAGCCATCGGACTACAGGCTGGTAGGTACAGGGTTCGACCCAGAGCGAGTTCAATGGATATTTGTAAGGCCACTACACCATTTTCTCTCTTACTAACCAACTAACAGCTAACCCACTGTCCTGGACAGGCAGCCCAGATTGCTGAGGTATGTGCCCAGGATAGCATGCTTGAACCTTAATTGGATATAAGCACGAAAATACGTTGACATGAAATGAATGATGCCAAGAATTAACGTGTTTGAAACTACATGTAATTAGATATAACTAGGAATATAACTCGCATGGGGTCCGTAGCTGGTACTGTCGGAGCGGTGGCGGCCGGTCTCGTACGTGCCAGGCACATTCGTAGTGCAGCCATTGCAGCTATCTCTACGTTTATTTGAGCTCTGAAAAAGGAGATAAGAGATTGTAAAGTGGCCCAAACGTTTAAGCTGCTGATAAATATTTGGAAATAAAACCCAACGATAACAACAAACAAAACAGTGTAAGCAGACGGAAAGGAAAGGAAATGGTTTATTTAACGACGCACTCAACACATTTTATTTACGGTTATATGGCGTCGGACATATGGTTAAGGACCACACAGATATTGAGGGGAGGAAACCCGTTGTCGCCACTTCATGGACTACTCTTTTCGATTAGCAGCAAGGGATCTTTTATATGCACCATCCCATAGACAGGATAGCACATACCACGGCCTTTGATGTACCAGTCGTGGTGCACTGGCTGGAGCGAGAAATAGCCCAATTGACCCACTGACGGGGATCGATCCCAAACCGACCGCGCATCAAGCGAACACTTTACCACAGGGTTACGTCTCGCCCCTGTAAGTAGACGGAACCATAGTTTGACACCCAACAGCCGATGTAGTTTTCGTGCTGGGGTGTCGTTAAACATTCATTCATTCATTCTTTGTAAGCAGACGGAGACAGACATAGAGACGAAAAGTGTGAAAAGAGACATCAATAATTTCGATATATGTACGCACACAGAATAATATGGTCACATACAAAGGCACCGGCATATACTGTGTGGTCCTTAACCATATACACTTTGCCATATAGTCAAGGGAGTTATGTACATTTTTTGAAGGTTGCATTTATTTATTTTTGCTCAAGTTAATAAAATTTTGGTCATATGTTCCCATGACCTACCTGAACCAGAAATCCATTGGTAGCATTTTTTTCTGACCACTATCATGTCATCCATCTTGAAATTCAAAACGGCCGTCATTTTCATATAATTTCTTTATATATCTCCACTCCCATTAAACATAGAAACATATTTTAGGGGTCTATTTAAACATATTATGTTAGTCAATTAAAATATTGTTTTTATTATTCATTTCACATGGCAACCATCTTGAAATTCAAAATGGACGTCATTCCATTATATTTTTTTCTCTATCTTTACTCCCATTGATCATAGAAAAATAATTTTGGTGTCAGTTTACATCTATGAGCTCAGATGATTATTTTGTAAAAAGGAAAATTGTTGTCTGATCTTGGCAGCCATCTTGAAATTCAAAATGGCTACCACTTTTTCAAATCTCTCAACTCCCGGTTAACGTGGAAGCATAATTTTTTGTCCATGTACATTTCTGTATTCCATGTATTGGATGGTTTTCATTTATATAGTCACTGAATCATGAAAACAATCTTTAAATTCAATATGGCCGCCATTTTAATACATTTGTCTTATATCTCAACTATTGGTTAATGGAGAAGCACAGTTTTGTTGTCTAGATGTATATTTCAGTGGTCAGTGAATCTAATTGGTTTGTAGTCATCCAATTATGGCAAACATCTTAAACTTCAAAATGGCAGCCATGTGGAAATTCAAAATGGCCACCACGGTAATCATTAATTGGCAAATAATTTTTCTCGTAGTCTACATACAAATGCGACTCTTGTGTTCATTAGTACATTTTTAGGTCAAATAATTATAATATTGCAATACTAATGACAAACTAATGAAATAAAGGAACATACCAACTGTAAATTGTAATACATAATGGCATATTAGGCATCTACTTCATCTGTAATAGTATGCACAATGCAGCAGTTTCACGTTTGCAAAGCTCTGTACATTGAAGGTTGTGTCGCTTACCCTAAATTACAGTACCTCTATCTGAACACTTACTGACACCACAATTGCATCTGATCAGTTCTACCACAGATTCTGATGCAGCTTGCACCTCTAACAGCAGTCACAAATATACCAACCCCCTTGACCCAACCAAGTTTGGATGCATCAAGAATATCCAGATGTAGCATATGGTATCTTGAGCTCAGAAATGTGCTTGGATACGTGCTCTTTGGGTATGCTGTTTTCATACCCCAGAGGTAGGTGGCAGTGTTTCCACATTTTGGTTTGGTGATGGTTTCTTGAACTTTTCATCTTAGAGTAGCTGTATCAGTTGTAGAAATTACCCTTGTGCTTGGTTCCATGCAGTAAAATCTTCACATTTTCACTAACCTCTTTGTATGGTTCATCATCGATTCCAACCTGACTTTGGTGTTACTTATATATGGAGCTTTCGTGAATACATTGAATTCTATTTATTGATGTCCACCATCACCAATTGTCCTGTTACAGCATGAACATCTGGTAATACGATTCTATATCTGGATACAGTTCATTATACAATGTTTGCAGGTTGATCTGGTTGTGATTTATATATAATTATTTGTGTATCTGTCTTTGATGTAGAAATCCACCTCATTACCTGGCCCGATTACTTCACGAGTATGAGGAATCGTGTGTCATTGTCACATCATGGCCTGCAATAGTTTTTGATATCGTAGTGCTCAGATAGCTTCGAGAATCTGTAGCCTGGTTAGTGGAAATATCTGATGTCATCTTTCATAAATATTATTGTGTTAAAAAATAAATATTGCACCCATGTAACCATCTAATAGTGAATCAAAGCATGCGGGAAATGCTTCTGTTCACTGACAAGATATATGGCAGATTAGAAGTGAATTTGTGCACCAGACACAGACTTAGTTCTTATCCTGAGAAGATCACACACACTGATCCCACTAATTATTGGTACAGACGTAAGTCGCAAGCAGATCAGCATGCAACTAATTGATTATGAACTGGGTTCAGAAAAAAAATCAACATTACCAGGATTGCTTGTAGTAACTGGATGTGACACCACAGGACAAATTGATGGTATTATGCAAACAAATGTTATTGAATGTATTCTGGAAAGCTCCACTGGCTATATCTGGAGCTCTTAGCCAGCTTGGAATTACTGATGAATCATACAAAGAGGTCAGTACTCCATGGTACTAAGCTCAAGGGTCATTTGTATAATTGATGCAGCTATTCTAAGAGGGCAGAAGTTCAAGACACCATCACCAAACCAAAGTGAGGAAACACTGCCAAATATCTAATAAGAGCAAATATCCTAGCTTAGGAGTCCATGCTATACCAGGTGATCTAGACCCATGGTTGGATCAAGGAGGATATATTTGTGAATATGGTTGAAGGTGCAAGCTGTGACAGAACTGATCAGATGCAACTGTGGTATCAGTAAGTGTTCAGGCAGATGAACCTGTAAGAAATACAACACGCAATGTACAGAACTCTACAAGTGGTGATGGTTGCTGCAATACACATGCCATTGCAGACGAAGTAGATGCCTAATCTGGGGTCACAATGGTAAATAATTAATTTTAGTCAATTTTCAAATACATGTATGTTGGATATTTCTTTAGAAATTATTAAAAAGTGGCTAATTTAAACAAATTCAATTAGCCAAATACTAAATGTGTGAGCCTTGCTAATGTGTCATTGTGAATTACAGTTTACAATTGGTCTGTTCCTCTATTTCATTAGTTTAAAATCTAGAACATGAAAGTCATTAGTAATGCAATATTTTAATTATTTCACATAAAATGTATGTGGACTAGGAGGAAAAGTATTTGCCAAATGATAAAATTGGTGGCCATTTTTAAATCTCCATATTGCTGCCATTTTGAATTTAAACGTGGTTCCATGACTGGAGGATGGTTATAAAAATGTCACCCTTTAATTCACTGATCCTATAAATGTACAGACAAAAATAATTGTGCTTCTGCCTTAACCGGAAGTTACGATATATGAAAAATACATTAAAATGGTGGCCATTTTGAATTTCAAGATGGCTGCCACGATTCGATGACTATAAAAATGTCATCAATAAATTCATGTCTACATAAATGTACATATAGACAAAACAAATATTGTGTTTCTGTTAAATGAGAGTTGAGATCTATGGAAAAATATATTAAGGTCTCACTACACAGATGTCATCTGCCATTGAAACCCATGTTAAACTGCCCAACTTCAAGCGAAGATTGCCCATAGAACGGGTTCTTGTTGGCACTAACAACATACACCATTGCGAACATACATTATATAAGCATTTATTTTCACTCCAAAATTGAGAACATTTCCGTCTCAGTGTTTTGCTATATGACCGCATCTGGCTGTAGTACCGGTCCGAACAGGTGGTTCATTAACCGATTCACTCCGGCTGTCACTTGCGCTATATACCCATGTCCCAAAAGGTCGATGCACAATATTACAAAATAACATGGGCAAAATACAGCCAGAAGGCTTACCATTAAACATACATATTGTTTTAATTCTTCACCATTTCCTAGAAGTGAATATGTGAACCATAACATGTGTCACAATTAGGAACTATAGTGGACCATGATGAATGAACTCTCACCCGGAAGTGATCTGTGTAGTGAGACCTAAAATGGTGGCCATTTTGAATTTCAAGATGGATGCTTAGGTCAGACAATTTTTGTTTACACAACTTCATTCACTGAGCTCATAAATGTAAACGGATACCTAAATTGTTGTGGGTCAACTGAGTAAATATATATATATATAAGAATATTTAATTGGCGTTCATTTTGAATTTCAAGATGGCTGTCATGCCTAAATAAAATGTTATCAGCGAGTTCATTGTCCTTAAAAATATAAATAGACAAGAATTGTGTTTCTATGTTAACTAGGAGTCAAAATATATGTAAAATATCCCAAAATTATGGCCATTTTGAATTTCAAGATGGCTGCCATGATCAAATGACTAAAACAAATGCTACCAATGGATTTCTAATTCTGGATAGTCTTAAAGGGACATTCCTGAGTTTGCTGCATTGTAAGATGTTTCCGACTAATAAAATATTTCTACGATTAAACTTACATATTAAATATATTTTCTTGATTAGAATATCAGTGTCTCTATATTCAATGTGTTTCTGGTCGTCTTAATATTTGCAAGACACCCAGACTGGATTTTGTCATCAAATAATTTCGTACGTACGAAAAAAAAAAAATGTTTTGGAAATAAAATGAAATTTAACCTAGTACAAATATTAGAACGAACATAAACACGTTTAATATACAGCCACTAATATTCTAAACAAGAAAATATATTTAATATGTAAGTTTACTCGTAGAACTATTTTATTAGTCGATAATATCTTAAAACATTGCAACAAACTCAGGAGTGTCCCTTTAAGAATAAAAAAAAAAAACATTTTACTGTAAAAGAAGCTAATTTACATAACTGCCTGGACTAATAACTTACGTAATAAAAACAAATAATATTTACCGTGGGTATCCGCTTGCAAGATCGCTCCATCTGTAAATGTTATCAAAAAATGTCTGGTTGGGACACACGAGATATCCCCTCTTTCCGAAAGTTGGATACGTGTTGTACCCCTGTCCTCCACCATTTCCGGAGTGACCTCCACTATTCCCGTAACCATTTCCGGAGTGTCCCCTGTCATTTCCTGAATATCGACTGCCTCCACCGTAGCCACTGTTTCCACCATATCTATCTCCTCCTTGACTGGGGTAGCCACTACCGCCACCATATCTATGTCCTCCCTGGCTGGGATAACCACCGCCTCTACTATGTGTAGGATAACCACTGCCGCCACCATTACTGGGGTACCCACTGCCGCCACCATGTCTAGGGTAACTACTGCCGCCACCATTACTAGGGTACCCACTGCCGCCACCATGTCTAGGGTAACTACTGCCGCCACCATTACTGGGGTACCCACTGCCGCCACCATGTCTAGGGTAACTACTGCCGCCACCATTACTGGGGTACCCTCTGTCGCCACCGTAACTGTTATAACCACTGCCTCTACCGCTATTTCTGGGATATGAACTTGTATCGGTGTTGCCACCTCGTGTACCGCCGTAGCCTACATGATTGCTTTTGGTGCGTCCCCCTTGTCTGCTGTAGCCAACGTTACCACCTCTACTGTAACCACCAGTAATGGGAATGCCATCGCCAAAAATAAACCCACGGTGTGCTGATTTCTTCGGCTTCGTCGAGGCCGTTGTCGTCGTTTCGTTGGGCGTAATCGCAGATGAGTGTGCTAGAAGCACCATGCAGCAGACTGCCAGTGTTATCTGAAACTTTATAAACAAATTATAGGTGATTTAAGTCCCAACCCATGACCAATTCATAATTTTTACTTAGTATCAAATTGGAATATTAAAAAAAATTGTTTTGTTTAACGACACCACCAGAGCACATTGATTTATTAATTATCGGCTATTGGATGTCAAACATTTGTCATTTTTATATATGTTTTAGAGAGGAAACCCGCTACATGTTTCCAGTCAAACTGTTCGCGAACGTTAGCTGGCTAAACTTGGGGTGGATACCATTACTGTTAAGACGGTGATTCACAAGTGCATTTCATTACAGCTGTAACTACTCTAATGAGTCGTCCGGTGCTAGTTTTCATTTAGTAAACTAGTCTGGGAGTGGCAATCCTCTTTGTGGTGATGCGATAGGGATATAATCTCTATTAAAGGGTCTCCTCAGAAGGGGCTGTCCTTGTATAGGTACGTGATAGCGATTGAACTCCGCATTGTGCGGAGATGCGGCCCTGATGATGTTTGTCGTTCAGATTTTCATTTGTATCCTTGTGTCTCTCCCAGACTTTTCATATCACTCTAACAGCCTAAAAATTGTGTTTCGGGTTTTTTTTCAAATACATGTCCATTCTGTTCACTTAATTAATAGAATATTTGCCTCACAACTTTGCGAAAGTTAGGTAAAATATGGTATTAAAACCAATCCTTGGTTTTTAGTTTATTTGAGTGTCTGTCAGTGCCTGAGTTTTTGTAATAGTAGTACTTCAAAATTAAGGCCACGCGAAACCAAAAAGGTACGTACATCTGAAACTAAGGTCAGAATTTAGCAGTCGGCTGTTGTAGCTAATGGTAGGGATCACCAGCTTTGCCGTCGAAAGAAATATATGTTGTTACTTACCTTCTTATTCTGCGGAGCTCGTTGAAGATCCTGGTAGAGAAGGTTTGGTGTTCCCGTTATATATACATGCTCGTATTCTTTACAGGTATTCTTTTATGGCATCGCCCTGCGTCTTGTGACTAAATGGTTCAATCTAGACAATTATTGCAACAGTGTTTTGATTTATGTTTACATTACCCAGTGTAAAATGGAGGAAAAAAATAAAAAATTGTTGGTTTTGGGGTTTTGTTTTTTTTTACGACAAATTGCTTTGCGACACATGTGGATTTTAAACGTCAAATTTACGTACGAAAATTCAAATTGTTATAATGAACAAGAAATAGAACATATACAGCTGGTGGCGATCAGCAAATGATAATTATTTTAATGTTGTTGGGACTGGGTTTTTTTTTCTCTCATCGACTGACTTGCCGGGATTAGAGAGTATACAAAAGCAATATTGTCTCTGCATGTGGCAGACTGTTTTCTGTTGTGCCTGTTACCTACATATTTATGTGCAAGTTATGCATAGAGATTGTTGCATGAGCGGGAGTGCCATATGGAATTTATTAAACGAGTTTCAGAATTACTTTATTCCTTGAGCGAGAGCGAATTTCATGAATTTCCCAAACGTATTTAATAAATATCGTATTTAAATACGATTGTAGTCGTTTTACAAGCGATGCTAATAACATTCAGCCATGTCAATTACAGTTACGTTGAATGATGTCGATTTTAGAAACCTCGACTACCGCAAGCTTGCATTTGCTATAGCGACTCGTGACGTCAGACGTGTGTCATAACAGTATTCAAGGTAGTCTAATGACCCATGACATAACGATAGCGTACGAAAAAACTATATTTATTTAACGTTTATTGTAAAAATAAAAAATAGAAGTTTTTATTTAAAGGGACATTCCTGAGTTTGCTGCATTGTAAGATATTGCTATGATTAAACTCCCTCGAACTTTGACCCAGCCGGAAGTTATTTGGTTTAGTACTACCTGTAGGCCTATTATACATTTCCACACAGCTATTTACACCGTGGTTTTATATAATTGTATAAATAATATTTCCATATAGCCGATGTGTATTTTTGTGCTGGGATGTCGTTAAACATTCATTCGTTCATTCATTCATTCGAATACAACGTAGCACGAATCAATCTGATTAAAATTAGCCCCACTAGTTAAAGGGACATTCCTGAGTTTGCTGCATTGTAAGATGTTTCCGACTAATAAAATATTTCTACGATTAAACTTACACAATAAATATATTTTCTTGTTTAGAATATCAGTGTCTGTATATTCAATGTGTTCCTGGTTGTCTTAATATTTGTAAGAAGCCCAAACTGGATTTTGTCTTCAAATAATTTCGTACGTACGAAAATATAATATTTTAGGAAATGAGTCATAATTTGCTAATGTGTTACACTGTACATTGTTAAATGTAAGGCTGAAATAAATAAAATTATATTGTCTACAAGTAGTGTTATTTCTTTATCCTATAGTGTTTTATTGTAGGATATAGCTGAGACAATGGTTTTGTGATGTTTGAGAAGTTGTTTTTGAAATATCATTGTCTTTCAGCAACTGCCCATTATTTTCAAGCTAAATTTCTGACATAAAAATGTGCACCACCTGGAAGGCCAAAAAACCGTTGTGCATGGCTAAATTCTTAAAATTTGGCACACCCTTTTAAAAGGCAAGTACAAAGGGTTGACAGTCCACAGGTTTCTTCCAATAAATCATCAGCCATTTTCTTCCTGTTGGTGCCGTTCGCACTGATTTTCTTGAAGGCAAGCCAAGGTCCATGCTCACTTTTCATCCGTGCGTCAGTTTTTGATTCTGACAGATTTCAGATAACGTGCGCTGGATTTGATGTGCATATTCCGTGCGTTGTTGTTTGTTGACAGATTATTCCAGTTTCGTGAAATCATAGAGGTTTACTAGGACATTGCAGTGAAATTATTTCGTTAGCTTTCTTTGGACATTCGCCGCATTCACCCTATCGATAAAGCATCATGACCACGATGGGAGCATAGCATTTCAAGAGGTTCTGTCGCGTGCGTCAGCTTTTGACATTTAAAGTAAATTCACTAAGTAACATGCGTTAAACTTGACTGCCATATCCCGTGCGTTTCTGTTTTGTTGACAGAACATTCTTTCTGGATGAAAATGTGATTCTCTAGAACATTGCAGCGAAATTATTTCGTCGGCTTCTGTGTTTGGTTATTATCTTGTATCTTCATACAGGGTATTTAGATAGATTTTCATTTTCCATCAAAACGATCGATACGATATTAGGTAACTAACGGAAATACCTCAAGCTTTAATCATTTTTGTAGTACAAAAAGTCGTATTGAACAAAGCAAAGTAGCAACATTATTAACTTTACTTAGAGACCATCTCAAATCAAAACTATCAATAATGTGTTCTTTAATAACAGCCCAACTGTACAATTAAAAAAAGTACCGTGCGGTAATGCAACCTTGACCATGATACACCTATTAAAGGGCAAGTGTCCAGTTTTTTTGTTTGTTTGTTGTTGTTGTTGTGTTGTTGTTTTTTTGGGGGGGGGGGGGTGGGGAGATGGTGTGGTGTTGGGTAAACTTAATTGCTTATTTTTGATGATCAATAGCTCAAGTATTAATCAGATTTTATTATTATTAGCTACCCAAAAATTTAATTAATATAATTTTACTTCCTTTTTTTTTTTTTGGGGGGGGGGGGGGGTCCAAATCAATTTTCCAATTTTTTGTTTTTGTTTTTTAATATATTTAATGTATAAATTGTAAAAATTTAAGAGTGAACAATTCGTGATATATATATATATATTATTTACAATGTAAAAATTTACCAACTTTCCACACGTCAAACAATTTTAATTGTGGGGTTTTTTTTAAGAGAGAGGGAGAGAGGAGAGATTTTAAACAGTTCTATAAAATTAGAAGAGATATGCGTGGGTGGGGGGGGGGGGGGGGGGCGGGGGGGGGGGTGGGGTGTGGTTAGAGAGAGAGGGCGGGGGGGGGGGGGGGGGGGGGGGGAGAGAGAGGGGGTGTAGATTTTGGGGGGTCGGGGGGGGGGGGTAGCGTGGTCTGTTTTTGGTTTTTTGTTGACCGGTCTTAAGGTGTATAGGTTTTTTTTGTTTTTTTTTTTGTGTTGTGGTCGTGTTTCTGGGCGTGTGTCGGCATCCGAAGTACAGGGGGGGGGGGGGGGGGGGGGGGGGGGGGGGGGGGGCGGGGGGGGGGGGGGGGGGGGGGGGGGTGGGGGGGGGGGGGTGGGGGGGGGGGGGGGAGGAGAGAGAGAGAGAGAGAGAGATATTTTTTTGTTTGCTTGTGGTTAGATTAGCCTTGGTACTCTTATTGAACAGTCTAATTATTGTTTCAGATGCATGCCAGAGGCATCCGAATACAGTTGCGATCCCAAAAGCAAGTTGAACCATCGCCATCAGGATCCTGTTCTGATGTTTCTGAGAATGGTACGAAGAAGAAGACGGATGCTGCAACTGCGATGAAGCGGTACAGAGCCAAATTTAAAGAAGACCCTGTAGCCTGGGCTGCACACAAAGCTAAGGAAGCTGAGAAATAGGATCAGGCGACAGAAACGCACAAACGATCAAATTGCCCGTGACCGAGAGACTGGTGCCCTTCGTCAAAGGAAATATGCTGCCAGTAATAAAGGAGCAGAGCTTGGAAATAGTAAGAAGAAGAAAAAAGGTTTTGACAAGAGCGGAAAAGAAATCAAAGCAATAGTACTGGAAGGATGCTCAACAGCGCTGTCGTGCTCACAAATCAGTCCAGAAGAGGAGACGAGAAACAGAAAAGGACCGGGAACGGCACAAAAAGAGAAGACTGGAGAAGAAAGCAACTGCTAATGCCAAGGATACAGGAGAAGGAAATCCATTTCCCACTAAGAATGCCATGCACAAGGCAATGTCCAGGGTTTGGAGCAAGCTGCCTAAGGACCCTTTGAAATTCGCTGAAATCTGCCATGGGTTGATAAATGGAACAAAGACAACCCCAAGGAAACGAGAAGCACTGAGAACTCTAGGTATAAACAAGAAAGTTACCTGCAGACGAAATTTGGCAAAGGATTTAGGATGGAAAAATATTTGTGAGGAAGTTAAGAGTTTTGAAGGGTGTGAATAGCAATGGAGCTAGACAGAAGCGAAAGACATTTGGTGTTACCTGTTTCGATTCAAAAGAAGTACCGGCTCCAACGCAAGTTCGCAGCTGAATTGGGCGTACATGTACGTCCAAATTACCTCAGTAGGGTAAACAGTTCCACACCAACTCCTGGGGAAAGATACAGAAAAAATAGATAAGATGCCACATGCATGGATGTTTTGCAAAACGTCAGTGATTTCTACTGCAGTGCAGAGGTTTCACGTGAACTGCCCTTCATGAGATCCGTTAATGATGTAAAGCACAACTCAAAGCAGCGTCGAGTTATGGAAATGGCAATAGAGAAGGCTCATAAAATGTGGCAGGAAAGAAATCCTAACCTCAAAGCCCATATGAGTGAATCCCTATTTCGCAGACTCAGGCCTAACCATGTATCCCTCCTCAGAACCACCAGAGCCATCCAGTGTCTGTGTGAGTATTGTACTGATGTACACCTGAGCCTCAAAAGCTTCAACCAAGCAGCTCAAGTTACAGGTAACACTCATCTGAAACTCAAGGATAAGTATGAATTGACGGAGGCAGCCTTGTGTCCAAAGCTGGAAGGAAGCCTGTTCCATCAACTCAAATGCATCAACAGAAACTGCGACCAGTGTGGGACATCTGTTTTACAAGACAAGTTAGCATCATTGGTACAAGACCATGGAAATAGAGTAGCATGCTGGCAAAGATGGTGCACTCAAAATTACCTCCACAACGGAATCCAAAAATCAAAGAAGGTGTTAATGAAGAAAACGGGCACTATTGGATCAATGGTAGAGGAAATATTGGATCAGTGTAAGCCACTTTCCCGCCATCTATTTGATGCCATGTGGCAGCAGGCCATGTACAGTCTCATCACCAAGAAATCGGCAGTCTGTGTCATGGACTTTGCTCAGAATTATTCATGTATACAACAGGAAGAAATCCAGTCGGCCCATTGGGCCATTCAGCAGGTGACAGTTCACCCTTCGGTTGTATTCTATCACTGTGAGTGTGAGGAGCATGACCATATCATCCAAGAAGCTGTTGTCTTCATCTCAGAAGACCTTAAACACGATGCACATGCAGTGAACCATTTCCGAAAGTTGTGTATAGCACATCTGAGGGAGAAGAGACACCTAGAGCTCAAGAAGATGATAAGAGTTTACTGATGGCTGCAGTAGCCAATACAAGTCTCGCCTGCCCTTTTCAGACATTACATTTTCCAAAGAAGACCTAGGTATGGATGTAGAACGTCACTACTTCGGGTCGCGCCATGGGAAAGGGCCATCAGATGGGGTTTCCGGAGTGGTGAAGTCTAAAACAAGACGTGCAGTAATGGCCAGAGAAAAAGTAGTCAACAGTGCAAAGGACATGTTTGACTTCTGCAATGATCAGTTAGTGAGAGATGACTGTGAAGGACAGAGGAGTCTTCTACTACGTTGGCACAGGAGATATTGAGCGAGAACGACCAGCTAGAGCAGTCACCCTTCTTTGGCAGGAACGACGAATCTCCATGCAGTAAAATCTGTAAAGCCAGGGGTTCTAGACACCCGAATGTTCAGCTGCTTCTGCAAAGCTTGCATTGAAGGAACTTATGGATGCCAGAATACTGCATACGTGTTACCATGGCAACGTCGTACCCTTGCAATGGAACAGGAGCCTGTTGCTACTAACGAGACAACTGGCCTTTGGGATCATTCATTAGAAGACTTGGGTAAAGTATATGCATTACAATATTACCATGATTATAGTTCAGTTCAGGGGTATAGAGCAAGTGTATTGGTTATGGTTACAATATATATGAATGGTTATTACTCAAAATAAACTCAGTAAGCAATAAAAACAAAATAAATGCTGCAAATTGTTTTATTCATCAACAATTTGTTTTGATGTTTGTCTCACATATATACATAAATATATACAACCATGTTTTTCTTTTATTATGTCACTATAAATTCAAATACATTGAAATACAAACATTGAACAAAGTAGAGAATATAGTACAGTGAACTAATTTTACTTACCATATAATTTTTTCAAAATTTTCAGTGACCAATGACTACTTTCCAATAGATGCCCCAGACAGTCCATTTGACGCGCAAGGTTTAATAGATTACCTAGAGAGAGAAAATGCTCACACACCTGCGACACCAGTTGCCGGCAAGCCTAGCCTCCCTGCAACAGAAGTTACCCATCCCCTTGCTGAAAGTGCTGATGGTATCTTTTATTTTGAAAAAAAAGGTTTTCTAAAATTTCCCTGTCTAAATATCAATCACACGTCAGGTTCTGCCATCTCTGTGGTCATGGTGGTAGATTTTATCATGTGTTTTGAATCTTTTCCCGTCATTGAGCTACTGGCAAACCTATTATTGCATCTTTTTCTTAACACGCACTAGCTGGAGCCATTGTCCAAACCTCTGGCAACCCTGAAAGTACTGGGTTCGGATCCCAGTCGAGGCATGGGATTTTTAATCCAGATACCGACTCCAAACCCTGAGTGAGTGCTCAACAAGGCTCAATGGGTAGGTGTAAACCACTTGCACCGACCAGTGATCCATAACTGGTTCAACAAAGGCCATGGTTTGTGCTATCCTGGCTGTGGGAAGCGCAAATAAAAGATCCCTTGCTGCCTGTCGTAAAAGAGTAGCCTATGTGGCGACAGCGGGTTTCCTCTAAACAAATCTGTGTGGTCCTTAACCATATGTCTGACGCCATATAACCGTAAATAAAATGTGTTGAGTGCGTCGTTAAATAAATCACTTCTTTCTTTCTTTCTTTCTTTCTATTGTTACTTTTTGTTTAGGGTATCGATAAAATCGAACTTCACCAGTACTACGCTGTGTATTTCTCGAAGACATACTACATTGGTCGTGTCACTGCTGCAGAAGATGAACAGTATGAGGTCAAGTTCCTTCATAAGATGTATCGGAATACAGTTTCACATTTCTTCTTGCCAAAGAAACCAGACATAGACACGATTAAGAAGCAGATATTCTTCTATGGACCCATTGGAGTGAACGGCACCCCGGATGACTTCACCATTGAAGATGGTGTTCTGAGTGCAATCATGCAAAGATATACTGAACTTAAGAAAAAACTGCATTAATTCTAAGGATGCTTCACTGCCTAGCATTTCTTGTCCTCATAGGTCATCATCAAGTTGAGAATGAGTTAAGATTCAGAAAGTGTAATTTGAAAACGAAAAAAGTGTTTTCCTGTCTTACCTGAATATTTGGTGTCCTTATACCCGGTTGGAGTATTGTAGGCAAAGGCCTATGGCCCCGCTATGTTTGGAAAAGTTTATATCCCAATGATTCCTGTTCTTGTTAGATGGTATCATACTGAACTCCTACAGTTTCCCTCTGATGCTAACTATCTGTCAAATATGATGCACGTTATGAAATAGTCTGTCACAATGATGCACCTTAAGATCATTTCCCTTGCTTAATTGTCCTTTCAACAGTAGACAGTTAAGAGAAAAGATCATATTAAATGGTAGATAAAGTGGTTATCAGAGGTTATCATAGGAAAAAACTGAGCTATTCTTGAAAAAGGTCCACATGCAGTAGTTTTAGGTGAGCCGCTCATTGTTGGCACTTTTCAAAACGTTGATTTATTCTACTCTGATGTATTTTAACCCAATTGCTGGTTTTGTTTCATGTTAGTGTTCAAGCGTTTAACATTTTTCTACCCACATTTGATAAATAAAACTGATATTAATCAGAAAATATGCCTTTTTCTTCATGATTTGATTTGTCTGTCAAAAATGATGCACGTTAATCGACTGTTAGTTTAAAGGGACATTCCCGAGTTTGCTGCATTGTAAAATGTTTCCGAATAATAAAATATTTCTACGATTAGACTTACACATTAAATATATTTTATTGTTTAGAATATTAGTGTCTGTATATTCAATGTGTTTCTGGTCATCTTAATATTTGTAAGAAGCCCAAACTGGATTTTGTTTTCAAATACGAAATAATTTTTTTTAGGAAATATAATGAAAATTAACCTAGTATAAATATTAGAACGATCAGAAACACATTTAATATACAGCCACTAATATTCTAAACAAGAAAATATATTTAATATGTAAGTTTAATCGTAGAAATATTTTATTAGTCGATAACATCTTAAAACATTGCAGAAAACTCAGGAATGTCCCTTTAAACCGTATATAAAGAGCAACGAATTGTACGATAAATGGTATCTAACGAACACGAATACCAGGTGTGAAAAAAAAAATATATATGTATGTTCCATGTAAAACTGGTTTATCTTTCTTGCGGTTATGCATTCCAAAGTAATCAGTTTCAGGTTAACTTTTAAAGTTTGTTTTGTTTAACGACACCACTAGAGAATTATGAAATTTAGATGTCGTCTCCAAACAAAGTTATCATCGCGTAATTAAACTTATAAAAGGCATTACCCTAGCTATTGAAAAACCTGGGTAGGGATAGATTTGACACAATTTGAAATTTTAACCCCCTTGTCACTGTTTTGTAACACATTAGCATATTGTGACTCAAATAAAATGAAATTTAACTTAGTACAAATATCAGAACGATCAGAAACACGTTTAATATACAGCCACTAATATTTTATGCAGAACAATATATTTGATGTGTAATTACAATCGTTAAAAAGTCTGTTAGTCGATAACATCTTAAAAATTACAGCAAACCCAGGAAAGGCTTTAATAACTATTACCTGTGGATCTAACAGCATCCCGTTGGAGCGCATGCCCAGTTGACCTTTCATTCGACCAATCAAAGTCTTACTTGCAGAATCACGTCAGTGATTAGAAAAGAATTTCAAAACAGGGGGTATACAAAATGATTCGGGTGAATTACGAAGTATGCCGTAAACTAATTTCAATATGCAATTTTAATGTTGAACTTTCGCTTCAAGACAGAAAAAACATGATAGTATAGCCATAAAATATATTTATTCTAGTACACAATCCACAGTTTATTAATGCACTTGTCCTCACGTTTGTAATGTTGAAATAGGCCAACAGGTCGCCTATTTAATTGAATTGAGTTAGGCTATATGAACCACGGCCGTAACAGCCGAGGATTGCGTATATAAACTTAATGCAAAATGGATACGATAATTATTTAATCCTGTTGCCGTAGAAATGAATCAACGTTCGGCCATACAGTGTTAATTAACTATAATTATGTTAAACACCAGTAATTAAAAATGTACTAAAGCCTTTCTTTTCATACAATCTTTAAAAAAAACCCACCCATAAAATAAATATTATGGTGGTATATTTAGGACACACACGTTTTTCATACTTTTAAAGATACTGAACTTCGACTTATATCTTGAAATCTGGGCTTGTTTTGTTGAGTGCTTAACTTATTATTTTGAAATGTCGGCATATTATTTCAAGATTTCAACTTATAAGGTCAAGCTCTCGACCTTTTGTCAAGACTACATGCCACTGAAGGTACGTACGCATTGACAAGAGATAAGTATAGTATTCGACGATATGATATGTCATTAGCCCGAGTACTCTGACTGTAAGAGAGCTAGACGGACATTTGGACATAAACACGCTCTCATTACAGTCAGAGACCAACCTATGTCTTTTTTTGGCAATTCCTGACTACCAAACGGTAGGCAACGAGTCCCGCTCTAATACCACAACAATCCTATGTTTGACGTCAAATACCTTTACATCAATCATTTTCGAGTTAAGTGATACAAAAAAATCCACATATTAATCACTAATACACTTACTACAGAAAGAAACCCGACAGCACCCACATTCAGCTACGCTTCGTGACACTCCGTCGCAACAATTGCAAAGCTCGGCGATCTATTTCGAGACGTAGACCACGTGATCGCGCACTGGGCGATTCCGCCTTGTGCAGCAGTTACAGGGGCCGTCTCATATCAAGCGGTTATTATTTTCATAAACAAATCGTCAGTCAAAAAAAAGAACTTGTAAATCAGCGACAAATATCATTGTCGTACTGTTAACCCACGCCCAATGCGTATCGATGGCCAGTAAATCTCATTAATTGTGGCTACATTCTACGCTGAAAAAAAGTTCTAAACCTTTTTTTAAAACTCCCACACACCCTCTCGTTCTGAGTACAGTTTGTGGCCCTGATCAGAAATCGTGGTAGCGTACTTGAACATCAAACTGATATAAGCAGGTTAATTCCCGACATCGGACCTGGCAGTCATTTGTGGCATACATGCATACGGCGAAACTCATCGCCATCGGTCCCCTAGGCGTCAGCTTGTCTACTATGACGGAACTCCTGTTCTACAACTGATCATGGAGTATTGTGTTACAGAATCGGGTCTTTGTTCAGTTGTTGAAAACAATTGGGCTGTGTTCTACGTAGGTTAATTCAATTGTCAATAATTATTAACTACCATACCTATATGTGATTTACATTGCTTGGATAAAACGATCGTTCATATGAAATTAGATATTAAGCAAACAGAATACTTACAACCAACCCAAACAAAAATTTGAACTATTTTTATTACTTAATTTACTAGTATCCTACATGGGCGGATCCAACGGGGGGGACCAGGGGGGGACGCGTCCCCCCCCAAAAAAATTGTTCAAGTGCCCTCAAAATGTCCAAGTGCCTTTTTGTTTGTAGAATTTTTTTTTTTTTTAAGGTAACAATAATTATATTGTAGATAAATGAAATCAAGATTTTCGTGTACATGCGCAAGCTTGCAGATATGTGTCTGTGTTATTGAGTCTCATGGGGCCCCATTGAGGTTCTAACGCGAGTGACGCCAATTTACTTCATTATTGCTAGTATATTATGAACGTAGAACTGTAGGAATTCATATTAATTGTAAATATCAAAACTTGTAGTAAGGTGCCACTTTTGACGAGTCAATGTGCCCTTCTTTTTTTGGTCCCCCCCCCCCCCCCTAAACATATTTCCTGGATCCGCCCATGTCCTACCGCCTTTTTCTTCTTTATTTTTCTTTTGCTTTTTAATGAGATATTACACCCACAAAGTTTCACATTTGAGTCATTTCCGCATATTTCTTAGGGGAGTGGGTTTCAGCTCAGTCGTTTGAGTGTTCGCGTCGCAGGATCGAACAACCTCGATGATCCATTCAACCAATTGATTTCTTTGTCGTTCCAACTAATGCACCAGAACTGGTCAGTGGCCTGTGGGAAAGTACATATAAAGATCCATTGCTAATGTAGCGGGTTTCTTCTCCAATACTCATATTAGAGTTACCAAATGTTTGACATCCAATAGCTAGTGATTAATTAATCAATGTGCTCTAGTGGTGTCGTTGAACAAAACAAATTTCAATATTTTTTAGTTTGATCTGAATAGCAAAAAACAACTAGAAGATAAGTTTTAAAGATCGAATGAGCTATGCACCGATTCAATTTTGATTTGCAGTAACAAGCATTGCCATCCTTCCCCCTTAACGCCTCGGAATACATCTTATGATACCCCATCCCCTCAAGAGCGTTACGTAATTTGTTGGAGAAAAAAAACCCCACACACCACACTCTACTACTGTAACTAATGACTAATTCATAAAACATAAAAATAATCAAATTAAATTACTACTTACTTTATCTTTCATAAGAGGAGGCAGTTTATGTAGCACATACTTTTGCCGTATCCTGTCGATAACACCCAAATTATCCTTCAAATTCAAAAATGGAATCAATAATGTGTATTGTTTTGGTTTAATGACGTAATGAAAATCAAATTCATCCAAAACGGCATTAGCCAACTCTTCCATGTTGTAACTTCGCTTGATATGAGACGGCCCCTGTAACTGCTGCACAAGGCGGAATCGCCCAGTGCGCGATCACGTGGTCTACGTCTCGAAATAGATCGCCGAGCTTTGCAATTGTTGCGACGGAGTGTCACGAAGCGTAGCTGAATGTGGGTGCTGTCGGGTTTCTTTCTGTAGTAAGTGTATTAGTGATTAATATGTGGATTTTTTGTATCACTTAACTCGAAAATGATTGATGTAAAGGTATTTGACGTCAAACATAGGATTGTTGTGGTATTAGAGCGGGAATCGTTGCCTACCGTTTGGTAGTCAGGAATTGCCAAAAAAAGACATAGGTTGGTCTCTGACTGTAATGAGAGCGTGTTTATGTCCAAATGTCCGTCTAGCTCTCTTACAGTCAGAGTACTCGGGCTAGATATGTCATATGAGAGCTCAAGATAATAGGTTCATCCTTCAACATCAATATAATAAGTCGAGATCTCAACATAAGGCCCTTTCGATTAAGGTGATCTGCGCGTACAAACGTGCATTTTCATATCTAAATTTTCGTAATTTGACGTCATCAAAGTACTTTTAAGCCACAAGTAAACATCGATCGACCCTTTTTTCTGCGCATGCTGAATGCATACTCGACTTATTATCTCGAGCTCTCGACTTATTATCTTGAGCGCATTACAGATTATCTCAACTGCTCAACTTAACTTCAGGGATTGATTTATCATTTCAAGCTCTCGACTTTTTTTCTCTTTTTTTTTTTTTTTTTTCTCTTTTTTTGAGTGCGACTTATATTATCTCGAGCCTAAATCAGTTATGTTGAACGCTTGACATAATAGATGGATAGCTTGAGATAATAATTTGAGAGCTCAAGATCATAAGTTAAACAAAATTCCATTAGTAGCAAGGGATATTTTATATGCACACTCTCACAGACAGGACAAAAAATACCACGGCATTTGACCATTTGTGGTGCACTGTTTGGAACGAGGAAAACCCCAATCAGTTGAACGGATCCACCAAGGTGGTTTGATCCTGCGACACAAGCACCTCGGGCAACCAACAGACTGAGCTAACCCCGTCCACGCCCAGCCAAAAGAAAATTGCAAAAGATAAAGACATACTTGATGATGAGAGTTAAAATGTTGAATGCTCGACATAATAAATCAGTAGCTCGAGAAAAAAATTCCAGTTGCAGCAAGGGATATTTTATATGCACTTTGATAGGCTTTTGATATACTAGTCATGAGACACTGGTTGGTACGGGGAAATCATTCAGAAAATTATCACTGAGGAGATTCGTTCCTATAATTAAAGAAGTCTGCCGACATCTAGATTCCGCTCCCTAGAGAAAAGATTGTAGAAAGTTTCCTCTGATGACTATGTGTCAGAATTACGTTTGACATCAAATAGCTGATGATTAATTAATCAATATGCTCTAGTGGTGTCTTTAAACAAAAACAAAAAACTTGTATCTCACCAGACTGATCTCGCTAATGCATTAAAACATGTTTTAATTTATCCAATAAATAATTTGTAATGTAAAATTAAAGATTGATTTAGTTCTTTAACAAATAAATTAAACCCCTGGATCTATATATATATATACAGTTGAGCAGTCACCTAACCCGGCCCGTACGTATTGGTATGATTCGCGGTACGGCGGCCGCATAAATAGACTCCCGATATTTCTAGAATTTGTATGCTCCCAAATAACGTTATAAAAGGCGAAGTGTGATTGGTCGATATTTACATTATTATTTACAGACGAAATGTCACCTGCAAAAGAGAGTTCACGCAATGCAGTTAGCTTTACTGGTAGACCAGTAAAGCTAATTTTAATCAAGATTGAGCACGAATCACATGTCTGCTTCTTTAGTGGTAAAGCGGTCGGTCTAGGATCGATCCCCGTCGGTGGGCCCATTGGGCTGTTTCTCGTTCCAGCTAGTGCACCACGACACACAGGTCGTGTTATGTGCTATCCTGTCTGTAGGATGGTGCATATAAAATATCCCTTGCTGCAAATCGAAAAAGAGTAGCCCATGAAGTAGCAACAGCGGGTTTTCTCTCTCAATATATATGTGGTCCATAACCACATGTCCGACGCCATATAACCGTAAATAAAATGTGTTGAGTTTGTGGTTAAATAAAACATTTCCTTCCTTCCTTTATAATTGGCTTCAAGTAGTGATGTATACAGCTCTGGATCAGATGAATTCACTGCTGTGAATTCCTTGAATCGTCCAGATACTACAACTGTTTTCATTCACAATATTATACGTTTGTCAGATCATGACCCTGCTGGTATGCACACAGAAAGTCAACGGACAAAATGTCTACCATTAATGTGGTATCTCGGCCAGCATATGTGTGTGTGTGAGTGTGTATTATGGGGGGGGGGGGGGGGGGGAGAGAGGACAGAGAGGTGTATGAGGGTCGGGAAATTGGAGTTCCTTTCTCATTACAAAATTTTGAATAATTAGAGGATGCTTCATTTTTGGTTGTATGCCTCATTAGCTTGTGATAAAACACAAACAAACAAACATTTAGAAACTGGCGTTTAAAAACAAACTTCGTTTAGTGATGTTAAATGTATGATAGCCAAGTTGACATTTTTTCCACTAACATTTAGTGTTGGCATTTTGTCCTACGTCCATCTCTTGTAGGTCTTGCTTGTTCTTTCCCAATGACAAAGTTTGTTCAATTGCTTGGGAGTGAATCATGTCGGAAGTTGTGACGGAACATGCTCTTAATTTCTTTTCGCCTGTGGCGATATTAATTGTTTTAGAGGGCCGTGTGCAGTCCCAATATGCACTTAGACTAGGTGGGCACTTTGTTACGTAATACCTCCGCAAGACGGTGGTCGAGCTGTTCCCAATAAACACCCAGACCAGATGCGGAGGCCATGTGGCCAGTAGTTATGTAATACCTCCGCGAGTTCTGTTTTACGGCCGAAGATTTTTGGCGATTGGCGACAGCTAATCTGACAACCTAAGAAAAATATGCCGTCTTGGTCGCTGTGGAAATATCACTTGTAGGTATTCGGTACCGCCTTGTACCCCCAGGCGATATTCGGATTTGTAATAAATAGCTAGGATTTAGATTTATCGGAGAAACAAAAGGAAGGCTCCCAGGGAACGTTAGACCGTTTGGACTTGGTAAATATATATTTTTCTGCTCTGTTGTATAACCTTGATGTGATTGATGTGACTTGAAATATTTTAATACTGTATTATACCAATATTATTTAGACAGTGTTTCCGGTAAACTGACGAAGTAAATTGTAGCCTTCACTGTCTAAAATTATTAAAGCTTAACCAGTCATCCTAGAGGACCTAGGTAAACTGTAGGTTAGTGTCTTTATGGTGATATGTACCAGTATTAATTCTGTATTACAAGGTTACTGAATGAGTAGTTAAGGGTTAATTAAAAATTAACCAAGTAGGAATAGAGTTGTAATTCCTTTATTAATTAAGTTCCCCTGGAAGCGTTTCTCAATTATCAGACGTGAGTGTGTTGTATCACGGTGAAGTGATTAGAATATTGTGTAAACTAGACACCTAGTGATTAACTAATTTAGTGATTAGTTCTGGGTTGTTATTATTATTGTTGTTGTTAACTAATTAACTGCGGCAAATATATTTGTCAGCTTAAGGTTAATACAGATTCCAAAGAGTATTGTGTTTTGTTGTGTTTTCTAGTGAACTAATGTGCTATTATTATATATACTTTATATAAGATCTTATCTCTGTTTATACCTAGAGCCGAGTCACTTGGGTATAACTGCCCGATACAGAGAGATCTAATAGATATACAGTTAGGAGAGATATTTGGATAATCGTGTTTTATTCATTTACGGGTATTATAGGATCCCCGTGACAGAAGTTAAGAGTTATTTTGTGTCTGGTGTCAGCGTTGATGTAGTGTTCGTTATACACGTCTTAAGTCATACTAATTCTGTTACAAATTTCCACAAGGCATATCACTGACTTAAACTATCTGCAAGAGCAGATGTATAGCCTATGTGGAAGCTTCCATTAATGGCAGCAAGTGCCACTGGTGTTAGCAGTATTTCCTTTTGGTTGCTTTTCCACAACATACAGTTATGCAAATGTAACCCATTTGATCTTATGCGAAGACATATTGATATCAACATGTGGTGAACACTCGGGTGGTTCAAGAAGATGCTGCTGCATAAATATGTCCTACTGTTCCTGGTTAGTTATTTCTGTTTAATCTGACCCGTTGCCAAATCTTTAATGCAGATATTCTGCAAAACCAACGTTCAATATTTCCATTGTTTGAGTTGAAATATAGACTTTTTGGTATACGTTTTGAGACTGAGCCCATTTACGCAATGTTCTTGTATTTGAAGAAGCAAGGATTCACATGTTTTGACCTCGTGTTGGGAAAGACCCTGCTACTATATGAAATTATTATAGTGTTTCCTCTCTTAAGACTACACGTCAAAATTACCAAATGTTTGACGTCCAATAGACGATGATTAATAAATCAATGTGCTTTAACTTTAACCTTTTTAAAATCGTACATATGTGAACACTACGTCCGATTCCATCTCCGTGTGAATACGCCGCATGATCGGATCCGTACCCGTGTATATGGGTTATTTTCCATGCGACCTTCAACAGAAAACTAGAACGGCAACAGTTAACGACACCACTAGAGCGCATTGATTTATGAATCGTCGGCTATTGGATGTCAAACATTTGGTAATTATGACACAGTTTTAGAGCAAATCCGCTACATTTGTACATTAGGGGTAGGCATTTTTTATATGTACCATCCCACAATACCGCGGCCTTTTGATGTCCCAGTCGTGGTCCACTGGTTGGAACTAGAAATAGCCCAATGGGACCATCGACGGGGATTGATCCTAGACCGACAGCGCACCAAGCGAGCGCGTTATTACTGGACATAATTCAACAGAAAACCAAGAAATCGATTTTATTTTTATGACAAACACCCCCAACCCCCCCCCCCCCCCCCCCCCCACACCGTTTAACGAATTTCTCGCATGCGCCACACCAAAATATGTGCACATGATCAACGCCATCATGCTCTTGCAATATGCAGTATGATAAAACCGCAAACAACACTTTCAAGTGCATTACAAGGTAACTGAAATAAACACTGTAAGAAGCAAATGCGTTTTAAACAGTTTTATTGCCAGTTGTGTTACATTTACAACCGCACAAGGTAAGTAAAACTGTTGATTAAAATGAAAATAATAGTGTCATTATTCTTGTAACCGTATTAGGTAAGTAAAAACTATTATTTCCTGTTGCATTTCAAGTAAATAATAAGTATCAGTTCGTTGTGGTATTGACAAGTGGTCGATACTTGTGCATCTTGCGTGGACTTTTGTTAGGGTCAGTACTTGCGCAGCTGGAGTTGAACGTGTTAGGTCAATTCTAGTGCTGATTGCGATAACACTTGATGGACCCACACTCACAGCAGGTAGGTAACAGGATCGTATCGAAGACAATTCTGTTGTTAACTGCTCTGTTTTCGCAGTAGGCCCACAGACTCACACGACTGTATGTAGTGATGCATCGGCTTTCAAACTCGCCGTAGTAATTGTGAGCCTTGCATTTGTTGCAAAATTCATTTCTGTTAAAGAAAAAAGTTAAAAGAATTATCCAAATGGTCCAGATACTCCTATCTCACCCTTTATAAATGATCTATGGATTGTGGAAAAGCAGGCTTGATTGAGGGGGACAGGATTTTGATATGCAAATTAAATTAATCATGTATGCAGTGAACACAACCAAGTGTGATTGCCTTTTATCTCGCCTAGGCAATATATAATGAATGAATGAATGAATGCTTAACGACACCCCAGCACGAAAAATACATCGGCTATTGGGTGTCAAACTGGTAAATGGTAATATACAAAGACAATATATAGACCTTGGCTCAGATAATTTAATCTATCGTAGCTCTAAGATACAGTAAAACCATCGTAAGCTTTCATGTCACTACGACGCATGTCACAGAGTACGACGATTTTACGATATCGTAGCCCTTAGATAGCTTCGAAAATATGGGCCTTTTGTGCTGATTTATCCATTGTTCATTCCTGGTTATAGCTCGAGTCTCCTCCAGCCCTCTCCGTATTTGATATGTTGTAGGAGAGCTAGATAGGACTGTGTAATAGTTCGGCAATCGAGTTTTTTTTTGATTATTCTCGAGTCCAGTCATTACTTTTTAAGTTACATTATGTACCAACGTGACACGTTGGTACTGGTTAACAACATGTAAGTTTAATGTCATGACTGGACTGGATAATAATCAAGCTAAAGCTCTCTGGCATCAGATTCAGGAAAACATTTGTATTTTAGACACACTAGCTGGCTACCATTTTGTTGACGACCCGAGTGGCTTCTAGCCTTTCCCGTATTGATATGTCGTAGGGCAGGCCTAGAGAGCATTGTGTGTAATACTTCGGCAATCGTCGACTACCAAATTTGGTAAAGTATTACGCAGTCCTTTCTAGCCTTCCCCTACAAAATATTAATAAGGGGAGGGCTAGAGGTTACTCCAGCTATCCTGGCTAGATACATAACGGCATTCGGGTGAACACATACTACTGCGCAATCTAGAGTTTATATCACACGTTCAGTTGAACATTTTGTTTTTATTGTACGGTCAGAATTGTCTTTATTACTATAGTAAAATTAAATGGACATGTAATAAAATACACCATAGTCTGACACCCAATAACCGATGTATTTTGTGTGCTGGGATGTCGTTAAACATTCATTCATTCCTGTTATAAAATGCAGTGCATCGTGCGCTGGAATAAAAGCTGATAACTTACTGACATTTGACGTAGGTCATCAATCCTTGTCGCGCGAGCGCCCAACATTGTCCCCTGTTAGCTGGATTGACACTGAAGTAGCTGCGAAGAGTCATTTGAGTCTTGGTGCATGCGCTTCTAACGGTTCCTAGCCTGAAATGCATTGGATTGAAATAATCATAGCCTGTAAATGAAGTATAGAAAGTAATCATCATTAACATAAACATCAGTATACTCAGCATCACAGCCATCACGTCCTCAACTTCATAATGAATCCAAGCTATAATCATTCAGCTCAATTTCAGTTTATTACATATACATCTATATACTCTTCAAAAAAGTACGGGTGTGTAGGAAATGACAGCCAATTAAAGACGTATCAAGAGGTATCTTTGTCTAGGAATAGAAGCATTATAATAACGAACGAATTGGGAAGAAATGACAACCAACCGTTCATGTTGGCAGCAGATTGTAAGGCTGCAAACGACCTTGAAACAAGATAGGGATGACATGTGAAAATTGAACGTTGACGTCGTTTGATCAGTAATGGGTAATACTCCTACTCCTGCGTATCAATCTCCCAATGACGATTTGAGGAAGTGTATTCCACTGTTTTTACAGCGTCTGGCCAAGGTCAGCTAAAGTAGCCGGCGGCCGTTGACGTCGCCGTACACATCTCCCGATCATTTCCCAGACGTGCTCTGTGGGAGAAAGGTCAGGGCTCATTGCTGGCCATGGCATTCTGGTAACATTTTGCTGCTGAAGATAGTCATCTTGAAACAAACTGTTGATCAGCACGGCGTTCAAACGGGACAACAATCGGTGCCAGTATATAAATCCGGTAGTACTGACCAGTGACCCCCCCCCCCCCCAATCAACAATATGGAGTGGTGTTATGTGAGTCATAGTGATGCCACCCCATATCATAACTGAACCACCACCACCAACTGTTTATGTGGCCTGATGTTGATGTCGCCAAATACGATCACGCCTATCCAAGAAGTCGATACTAAATCTGGACTAGTCAGAAAACTGCACGAGACCGTCGACGATTCCTCCTGTTTCTAAGCTGCGTGCACCATTGGCGCCTGTTTACCATGTAACGATTCGTTAACGTTGGCACAACACGTGGTTGCGAAGCATGCAGAGGGGCTGCATGTACACGATTTCAAATCGTCAGATCCGTCACTCTGAACCCAGTAGCCAGGTGTAACTAAGGCGATTGGAGTCGCTGTTTCAGCTCGATTTCCTAGATCCCGGGTTCTGATGAATAGATCCGTTGACCAGGCCTGGTGCTTATAAAACTTTCAGTCTAGACTCGAGACTCCAATAGAGTCTGAGACACATGAAACGTTTTATAAGCACGGGCCCTGGGATTCCCTGAACAGGGTCGATCTTCAGCATTTTGTGTTTGCTGGTATCTGTTCCATAGTATGCAGATCACAGACAGCAAAATATTGAACATGTTGCCTACATCACGCTGAATTCTACCAGTTTGAAGCATGTCAATAGCCCTAAGGCATTCTTCATGTCGTAGACGCCGCATCACTATCTCAAAGACAAAATGTATAACATCTAAATAACAACGGTTAACTGATCATGAGATTAAGCACAATTATCCGTAGTAATCATTCAAACAGATTTATCGACCGCTCTGAAGTGACAACTTGGCGAATGACTCCCTACCCACGTGTGCGGGGCTATTGCGCGTTGCACGTGCACATTTTAGGTTGTGCGGCCATGAACGTGTTTTCTAGGAAGTCATTTTTGAAAGCTGGTCTCTGTTCTAATCATCGGTAATGACATTTGCATTTTAAATTTGACTACTTTTGTTTAAGAGGTATATGAACAAAATCGTTTAAACACCAGATTTTAACACGATGATGAACTATTTACACATCTGGTAACCCCAGTGCACAAAGTAGTAACACTATTATGCGTTATAATATGATAGTGCTAGTAACCCCACTAAATAAAGGACATAAAAATCAAATACTGTTAGCATCGCCGCTATCACTATTGCGTCCTCTACGTCACACCGCCTCCAAGCAAGAGTTGGTCAGTTTAATTTAAAGGGACATTCCTGAGTTTGCTGCATTGTAAGACGGACGGACCTCGGCAGACTATGGGGGTTGCGTACCCCCCCCCCCCCCCCCCCCCCCCCCCGTACAGACGGTTTTTAACTTTGAGAATCGAAATCCATTGTCAGTTGCCCATTGTTGAAGTATATTCAAACAAAGCTGCAACTGACGCTCAATGATACTCATACTGCCCGTAACTGGACGGCCTGTAGTAAATCTGAAAATCGTCCACATAACGAGCTATCAACGTCAGGTTTTAAACACTGGGTGATGCTGTTAATTTAATAATTGCATTTATTTGAAGATAAATTACACGTTACTAATACTTTTTAAAAATATATGTATCACGAAATCCATTAAATGGAGTACAAGATGGAATTCACCTTCAAAATGTCCTATATGACCAGCTTTGAATCAAGGCGCAAAATTAATTTGTCCGTAATACGTATACGTAAGGTGGCAATATAATTTGTATCTTTTAGGTATAATTTTATGTATATTGTCATTTGATACTTTAATAAACAATTAAATATTAAACCATGTAATACATAATGCAAATAATTGTCAGATACGGAGACGCATGAATGGAATCTACTCAAACCATTTGCATAAAAAAATTATCGTTACGCATTGCGGATTACGGGTACATATAAGCAAACGGATTACGGGCAAATCAAATGTGCGCCTAACGTGTAAGGCCACAACTGCGACTTTGAATTTGTGACAACTATGTACCAATCTTAGTGTTAAACAAATTGCAACGATAGCTTCATGTTGATGCCCAAAAGCCGGCCTCGATGGCGCAGTTGTTAAGCCATCGGACTACAGGCTGGTAAGTACAGGGTTCGACCCAGAACGCGTTCAGTGTTAAGAGTTCAATGGGTATGTGTAAGGCCACTACACCATCTTCTCTCTCTCTCTCACCAACCAACTAACAGCTAACCCACTGCCCTGGACAGGCAGCCCAGATAGCTGAGGTGTGTGCCCAGGATAGTGTGCTTCAACTATAATTGAATATAAGCACGAAAATACGTTGAAATGAAATGAATGATGCCAAGAATTAACGTGTTTGAAAATACATGTAATTAGATATAACTACGAATATAACTGAAAATGAATAGGCTGCAACTCACATGGGGTCCGTAGCTGGTACTGTCGGAGCGGTGACGGCCGGTCTCGTACGTGCCAGGCACATTCGTAGTGCAGCTATTGCAGCTATCTCTACGTTTATTTGAGCTCTGAAAAAGGAGATAAGGGTATGAAAGGTAGCCCAAACTTTTAAGCTGCTGGTAAATATTTGGAAATAAAACACAACAATAACAACAAACAAAACAGAGTGTAAACAGACGGAGACAGACATGGAGACGAAAAGTGTGAAAAGAGACATCAATAATTTCGATATACGTAGGGTTGAAAATTAGCAGTCACCCGTGGCGACCTTTATTGGCTAAGGCGACTAAGATTTTTTGAAAGGTAGTCCGTTGGGCGACCATAGATTATAGTGTCTGGGGAGTATGGTACTAGTTAAAAAAGAAACACACTGATACTGAATCGAATGTGACAAAGCACACCGCGTCTACGTTGGCGCGAACTACAGATCTGGCAGCAGAAGACCTAGAACATGTTCTATATTTTGACAGCGCCGTTTTAAACCCATACTATCTCATATAGCATTTTATTGGGGCGTAACAGTGCAGTGTAAATTAAAACAAAAGTTCTTTACAAATGACCATCGAACTGCATAGGTTAACTATTGGTTTTGTGATACAAAGTTTAAGGCAATTGATGGAACATCCAAAGTAATCTCAATGACACAGCCGTAATACATGATCAGGGCTGTATCTGCACATGGATCTCTGTCTAGGAGAACAGCCCACTCCCGAGGAAAACATTTGTTGGGTTTCACCCTTCTTGTATCACCATAAAGTTTATTTCATCCCTCTTGCATCGCAACAAAGAGGACTGTCACTCAGACTAGTTTACTAAAGTACGCGCTTTTTATATCAAGTTTTACTTTATTCATTATGAAGTTAAACGTCAATTCATCGGTTTTCTTTGACGCAAGCGGTTATTATTCAACAAAAAACACTTTAGTTTCAATTTTACCTGTGCAGTTAATTCCAATGTGATAATTGGAGGGCTAGTTTAATTTGAGAAGGGCCAGTAAGATTTTTCTTCAACTGGCCCTGCTGGCGACCTTGGTTTTCATGTTAATTTTCATCCCTGTATACGTACGCACACATAATAATATGGTCACATACAAAGGCACCGGCATATACTCAGACAATGCCACTGTGCCATAACTTACGTAATAAAAACAAATAATATTTACAGTGGGTATCCGGTTGCAAGATCGCTCCATCTGTAAATGTTATCAAAAAAGGTCTGGTTGGGACACATGAGATATCCCCTCTTTCCGAAAGTTGGATACGTGTTGTACCCCTGTCCTCCACTATTCCCGTAACCATTCCCGGAGTGTCCTCCACCATTTCCTGAGTATCCACTGCCTCCACCGTAGCCACTGTTTCCACCATATCTATTTCCTCCTTGACTGGGGTAGCCACTACCGCCTCCATATCTGTCTCCTCCCTGCCTGCCTCCATATCTATCTCCTCTCTGGCTGGGGTAACCACCGCCTCTACCATGTGTAGGATAAACACTGCCGCCACCATTTTTGGAGGTGCCTCTGTTGCCACCATAACTGTTATAACCACTGCCTCTACCGCTATTTCTGGGATATGAACTTCGTGTACCGCTGTAGCCTACATGATTGCTGTTGCTGCGTCTCCCTGGTCTGTTGTAGCCAACGTTACCACCTCTACTGTAACCACCAACAACTGGAATGCCACCGCGATTGCCAAACATAAACCCAAAGTGTGCAGACTTCTTCGGCTGCGATGGAACCGTCGTTGTGGTTTCGTTGGACGTGATTGCCGCAGCAGTGTGTGCTAGAAGCACCGTACAGCAGAGTGCAAGTGTTGCCTGAATAATGAAAACACAATCATTATTAGGGGTGATAATAGTCTCATCATGAACCTTGTCTTCTGAAATGGTCATCACGTATTACGTATACAATAATTTAATTTAATTTAAACAATTGTACCTATAAAAAAATGGATATAAAGTGCAATTACGATAAAATATGTAAAACATTGAAAACTTGTCGTTTGATTCGGTTTTCTTTTTTTGTTTTTAACGGGGGGGGGGGGGGGGGGGGGGGGGGGGGGGGGGGGGGGGGGGGGGGGTTGAGGATCGCTTTGTCAGATATGTTTACTCAACAGTATTATTAAGTAATAATTATTAATTTAATAATTAAATAAATATACTTTTTATTCGTATTTCTTTTTAAAATACCATGGTCAAGTATATTTTCAACAAAAGTTCATCCGGAAGAAATATATCATGACGATCCGTGTTTTGGAGTGGTGTCGTTAAAGGGACATTCCTGAGTTTGCTGCATTGTAAGATGATTCTGACTAATAAAATATTTCTACGATTAAACTTACATATTAAATATATTTTCGTGTTTAGAATATCAGTGTCTGTATATTCAATGTATTTCTGGTCATCTTAATATTTGTAAGAAGCCCAAACTGGATTTTGTCTTCAAATAATTTCGTACGTACGAAAAAACAATATTTTATGAAATAAAATGAAATTTAATCTAGTACAAATATTACAACAATCAGAAACACGTTTGATATACAGCCAGTAATATTTTATGCAGAAACATATATTTGATATGTAAATACAATCGTTAAAAAGTCTCTGTTAGTCGATAACATCTTTAAAATTGCAGCAAACTCAGGAATGTCCCTTTAAACAATACTACTTAAAGGGACATTCCTGAGTTTCCAGCATTGTAAGATGTTTCCGATTAATAAAATATTTCTACGATTAAACTTACATATTAAATATATTTTCTTGCTTAGAATATCAGTGTCTGTATATTCAATGTATTTCTGGTCGTCTTAATATTTGTAAGAAGCCCAAATTGGATTTTGTCTTCAAATAATTTCGCACGTACGAAAAAAATATATTTTAGGAAATAAAATGAAATTTAACCTAGTACAAATATTAGAACGATCAAAACACGTTTAATATACAGCCACTAATATTTTATGCATAAAAATATATTTCATATGTAATTACAATCGTTAAAAAGTCTCTGTTAGTCGATAACATCTTTAAAATTGCAGCAAACTCGGGAATGTTCCTTTAACTATGCTGTAAATAGAGTATACTACATAAGTGATGGTTAGATTTCATTTATATTATAACGAGTTGTTTTAAACCGTATTTAAAGAGCAACGAATTGTGAGATAAATGGTATGTAACGAACACGAATACCAGGTGTGAAAAATATATATATATATGCATGTTCCATGTAAAACTGGTTTGTTTCTTGCGGTTATGCATTGCAAAGTAATCAGTTTCTGGTTAACTTTTAAAGTTTGTTTTGTTTAACGACACCACTAGAGCACATTGATTTATTAATCATCGGCTACTGCATGTCAAACATATGGTCATTTTAAGAGTCTTAACCTGGATCCTAACCGGCCGCTAGCGATGCGAGCGATTATTTTAGAAATCATTGATTTCTAAAATAATCGCTCGCGGCCGGTTAGGATTTAGAAATCATTGATTTCAGTTGTAGTATCCAAACCAGACGCGTGCGGTGCGACATATTTATTTGTCGCGTCGCTCGCGGCCGGTTAGGATAGAGCTTTAGAGAGGAAACCCGCTACATTTTTTTTCATTAGTAGTATAGCAAGAGATTCTTTTTATGCACCATTCCACAGACAGGATAGCACATACCATGGCTTTTGATATACCAGTTATGGTGCACTGGTTAGAATGAGAAATAGTCCAATGGGGCCACCGATGGGGATCGATCCTAGACCGACCACGCATCAGGCGAACGCTTTACCGGTCACAAAATTATCAATATCTATGGCGCGTGTTTAATTGTATGGCATGGCTGCGGTGACCGAGTCGTCATCTAGAGCAGCCAGTCAAAAATCAATAATACACGTATATACG